>NC_081560.1:190339616-190390114 GCF_022355385.1 Mustela nigripes
CAGAGTCAGAGACAGAGACAGAGTCAGAGTCAGAGACAGAGACAGAGTCAGAGTCAGAGACAGAGACAGAGTCAGAGACAGAGACAGAGTCAGAGACAGAGACAGAGACAGAGTCAGAGCACACCCTCTTCGTCACCGACGAACCTTCAACCACGGACACTGCATTTCAACAGCTCCTGTCTTTCTGCTGAATGGCTTCCCCAGCTCCCGTGTCCATTCTTGTGACTGAGGATCGTGCGGAGCGTGCCGAATATCCCATCCCTGCACGGCCCCTAGCTGCGGCATCTCGGGTCAACGTAAACACCCCCACCGGGCCGCTCACGCCTCGGAGAGCGGAGGACGGGCTGAATTCTCCAGCGTGTCGCAGCGTCAGTGTGCTGACAGTCTGTGGGTCCGTGTGAGGACGCGCGGGGTCCCCGAGAATTCCAGGAGGACATGGACAGCAGCCCTCCCCCTCGTGGGATCGCCCACCATCTGCACTGACACACCCTCAGTCCTCTGCATCTTGGCCTGGGTCCCCGACCACCCTGTCGTGGCCCCCAGGTCCAGTGTTGGGGCTTGCCGGTCCACACTGACCGCAAACCTCGGTTTTTCTACCCCATTCTCCCCTCACCTGCCCTTCCTCCCTTCTCGTGTCCATCTCACTCGTGTCCATCTCGCTCGTGTCCATCTCGCTCGTGTCCATCTCGCTCCGCACAACCTCGCCCTTCCACCGCCTGCTGCTCCACTGACCCCGGCCCCGAAGGCAGAGGCCGCCAGGCCGGCTCAGGCTCTCGCCCGCCCCTGTGCTCTCTTCTGGTCCCACCCACGGTCTGCCCGGCACCTCCAGAGCCAGGAGAGGGCGTGCACTTTGCAACAGCTGTCCACCTCCGTGCCCAGAGGACTTCCGTCCTCTGCATGCCTCAGTTTCTAGGTTGTGCCAGAAATCTGGCTGTTGGGAAGGCTGTTATTATGGTTGAATCAGGGGAGGTGCACAGGCCATGCTATCAGAAATGTGACCTACAAAGAAGAGCATAGGCAGTAAAATGCCGTCTCTCCCTTACTGAATGCTGTTCTCCTGGCGCTTTCCACATCCCTACAAGAAATTAGACCTGCATGCACCTGCATTTTACCCACAATGTTTGTGTGGCCTGGATCTTTTGGTGTCTCACCAAACAGGTCTGTTTGAGACTTCAGACCAAAGCAACTCAGCTCAGAGATCCTCCTGGGTGTGCCCCAGACCAGCTGCCTCCAGCGAGTGCACATCAGGGTCCCTTCCCACGGCCTCGATGCTGGCCACCGGCCACCGGCCGTGGACGCTCTTCCCCCGGTGCTGAAATCCAGCACAGCAGGAGTGAACGGCCCCTGCCCGGGAGGGGTCGGGGTGCTCTGGTCCCAGCGAGCCTCAGACAATGCTCAGGCCCGTGGCTACAGCACCCAGGCCTCCTTGGAGATGCATTCCATCAAAGCCACCACGTGGCTCCTGTCTCACTGCTGTGTCTCCGAGCAGCCTGAGCTCCTCACGGCCCTTCCAGGCTCTCCTGTAACGATGGCCCCTAGGAGATCAGCAGGTCTGCCGCGGGGGTCGTATAGTGCGCCATGCTGTGTGTGAGCGTGTAAGTGTGCTTTCTGCCCTCCTCTGCTGGGGCTGGCCGCAGACTCTGGATGAAGGCCCTTGGAGCAGGGGAACCCAGCCACAGGGCTGGATGTGGTCAATGTCCCCTCGGTGCCGGTGACCCCACCTCCAGAGTCCTGATCACTGATTGAGCACAACGGCTCCGTCCCTGAGTGTGACTGGCTGGCGAGAGGTCAGGGCAGAGGGCCAGTGGTGCACTAGAAAAACCTGCCAGGCCCTTGGACAGGGGGCTGGGAACCAGCTGACTCCACCCTTCTGAGCCCCAGCACAGAGGTTAGGGGACCTCCCCAGCCTCCCGCCCTGGCTCCCAGCTTTAAGGAATGGGCTTGGTCGCATGTGGTCCCAGAGCCTTTTCAGGGTGAACGTCTAGGGTACTGGGAAGCTCCAATCTTGCAAGAATGCAGCTTTTAGGCGTGACCCATCCTGAGAAGTCCCTTGCCATCAATGCTGAGCGAATATTTCAGGAGCCACTTCTGGTCCCAAACTCCACTGAGAAAGTCTGAGGCAGGAAAAGGTTCCCCGTGCCGCGAGCCTGGGGCCTTGGCTGGGTGTGGTGGGGTGTAGGATGGATGCCTTCGGAGCAGCCCATTACCTCTCCTAAACAACACCGCTGCCCCTGGCTGGGCCTCACTCAGCAGAGAGGGGCTGGGAGACAGCTGTGCCCCGTGCACCGGCCTCAGAACTAGACTCGGGGTGAGTGAGACCCAGAAAGCCGCCGCTCTCCTGGAGCTAACGTTCAGGATTAGGAGGGCGGAGACACACTAAGCCTGGAACAGACAGCGAGGAGGACTCTGGGCAATGAGCAAGGCTGGAAGTCAGTAAGCTGGCGAGACGGGGTTTACTCCGGAGGCGCTGCAGAACAGGAAGCCTGGGTCTCAGAGCCGAGGCCCGAATGACAGAGGAGTAACCTGCATGTACCGCACTGGGAGGGAGCTGAAGACAGAAGCAGCTGCCAGTGAAAAGGCCCTGGGGCAAGCAGCAGCTGAAGTGCAGGCTGGGGCACACACTGTGGGTCCCAGGGACTCTGGGTAGAAGCCTGGGCTTTGCTCCCAGCGTCCCGAGACCAGCCCCAGCAGTGACCCACACGCCGCGTGTGGAAGACGGCTTATATGAAAGAGCACGGTGGGAGCAGAGAGACAGCAAGCAGCAGCCAGAGTCTGCCGGTGGTGCTGGCCTGGATGGGGAAGGTGGACCTGGGGGCCGGTGTCAGGAGGGTGAAGCCCGGTGGGCCAAGGCTGGCCCCCTTCGGGCAGACTGAGGCAGGTCCTCAGAAAGAACGGGATTTACCCAGCAGGCGCAGGAGAGCCGTTCTCGCGGGCCGAGAACCAATACTCCCTTTAAAGGAAAGTGCCACTGGAGACACGACCATCAGAAAGAGCAGGTGCCCAGCGGGAAACCAAACCCATCAGCGCTCAAGGGAGACACGGGCCTGAGAGCAAAGGCTGGGTGAGTTACCGTCAGCAGAGGGTTTGGCGGACTGGAAAGAAGCCGTCTGGGACACCGGAGAGTCCTGTGCACCCATGCCACCCCTCCCCCGCATACCAGCAGGAGGGAACCACCATGCTTGGCATTTCAGGAAACAGCCCAGACGCCCGGCAGCGGCAGAACACGGGACACACAGCATGGATTTCCGCTCACGAACGCAGGCTTTACCGAGGGCACGCGATCGCCCTAGAACTCGGAGCCTCCGTGGGACAGTATAAAGAAACAAACAGCGACAAACCGTCACCCTGAGCACAAAAGGCGTCACAGAGAGTGCGTGGATCATGCTACTTACGTAAAATCCGGAGAAGCCTCGCTCACACGGCGCATTGTCTGGAGATGATACGTATGTGGTAAGAGTCTTCCAGAACCCAGAGAAGTGGCAGCTCCCACATGTTCCAGAGAGTGAGCACCCCCGGGGGTCACCAGGAGCCAAGGCTCCCAGGGGCCCGGGGGGGCGGGGACAGCCGCGTACTCGGGCCCAGCGGCCGCGTTCGGGGCTCTACGGTGCTGGCGTTCCCTACAGCGGCGTAAACACACGCGTGCTTCCGTGCGTGCGGCGGGTTTCCGACGTTTGTTTTCAAGGAAGCAGTGAATCGCAGCTGGGGGTGCAGGCGGCTCCCGGGGCCGAAGACGGGCAGCCGGGAAGGGAGCCCGCCGGTGGCGAGACGGTCCGAGGGGGCCTTCCCGAGGGGCATGAGCGACAGCAGGTGAGCTCGCTCTCAGGGAGGACTCACCGCGGGAGCCGATCCCCGCGGCCCCTCTGGATCCCCGCTTTGGGGTCTCCATTTGGGGAGACCTGCACCGTCTCTAGGTAGTGAGGCCGACCCGGCGACCGGCAGCTCGGCCCTTCAGGAGCTCATGGTACACAGAGCCCTTCTGTCTGTGTAAACCCAGTACTTCTGGGGAAAGCAGCTCGATCCCCGTGTTAGAGACTCCTGCGCCTCGCGGAAGCCGGACACTTGGGAGCGCCAGCGATTTCCCTGTTAGGAGCATTTTTGTCTCGGAAAATCTCTAAAGTGTGAATATGCCTGATGACACTTTTGGTTACAGCGGAGGAGGAAGTAATTCCTGGATGGAAAGAGAAGAGCCTTCCTCCCCCGCGGCCGCTTCCTGCGGCGAGCCCGTGCTGGCAGGTGCAGGTGTCGCTCACGAGGGCAGTCGCGGAGGCCCCCTGGCAGGCCCCGGTGTGGGGGCTTCCCCGGCTTGGGATGGGGCCTGGATGCGTCCTCCCCACAGAAAGGAGAGGAGTCACTTCCCAGCTGTTCGGTGGCAGGACAAAATGCGAAATTTAAACCATTGGATAGTTCTGGAAGCAAAAGAACAGGTGGTAAATGGCTTCCGAGACAGATGGTACTTTTTAATAGTTGTGTTCGACCGCCAGCCGCTCTACGAGCGGCCGTAACGATCACTCATATTTTATCTTTCTCACTTGAATGCTTGCAAAGTGCGGGCCAAGTTTTAAAACGAACGACCCTCAGTCTTAAAAAAATCAGAATCCCTTCCTGTGTTTCCTCAGCTCCGGGCCGTGCCAGAGCCTGCGGCATGGTGACCCCCAGGGGGCGGGGGACAGCGGCGGCAGGCAGGCCGGCAGGTGCGAGCCCCGTGGCCCGCAGAGCTGTCCCCCACTGTGCACCACAGGCTCCCCCAAAGCTCCCGTCTCCTCAGAACGGAGAGGAGCTACAGTTCCAGATCCGCCTTTCTCCGAACGCTTCCTTCTTCCCCCGGAGCTCTGACATCGAACGGAGCGGCTGCATCAGCGTGCAAGCCTGCAGACGGCGGACAGGAGGACAGGAGGAAATGACTCTCCTGGCGCTCCAGCCGCGGGCACAGGCCCTCAGGGGGTGGCCCTCGCTGCCAGCACAGGGCAGGGACGCGGCATCTCCAGGCCCTGCCCCCGCCCGCCTTCCTGCCCGTCTACGTCACCCTGACTCAGGAGCAGGGACGCGACCAACACTGGCGGAGGCAGAGATGGTGGGAATGACAGACGGGTCGTGCAGGACGGAGACGGGCCTCGGGGAGACGCCGAAGGAAGCAGAGGGAAGCAGCACGGCCTGGGCCCGGAGCGGGCTGGGGTGGGGACAGGCAGACACGGCCCCACCACACGGGACCTACAGGCCAGGGAAGGGGACGGACAGAGGCCCGCGGCCTGCGTGGTCCCAGCAAGGACAGCAAGGACTGGCGTCACGTGTGCCCGCAGCACCCTGGAGGGAAGAGCCCAATTCACGACAGGCGCAGACCAGCTCGTGGGGTTCTTCGGGTACAGGGTCCTATTCGAAAAGTTAAATCAGGCTGAAGGCATGTAATTAAGTGCGAGTCTCCGGGCTGACCTCCTTTCCCGCGGTATGCCTGCCTCCTCCGGGGTCCTTCTGCTGCTGGATCGCGGACGCTCCCCAGCGAGCTGATCCACGCACCGGCACAGCTTTCCACACCTCGCTAAGGGGAGTTCTGGAATCTAAACCGGGGCTTCTGGACAGAAGCACTACTAACATCTTGGGCCACGTGATTCCTCATCGCGGGGGCCGTCCCGGGCACTGTGGGGGTGTGGCTGTCTCCCCAGCCTCTGCCCGCCGGATCCCAGTAGGACCCCCCAACTTATGACAACCAAAAAAATGCCTTCCGCCGTCACCAGCCGTCTGCCCCGGGTGAGAAACAGAGTTGCTCCCTGCAGGGTCTCGAAGCTTCACGGGCTCTCAGGACCAAGCAGGGGCATAAATAAATGAGTCTAGTCCTTCACCGAATTTGTGAATTCTCTGAACAAAAACGAAATTATTCACCCATAGATAAATTAAAATTCACATGCTTTTGTAAAATCAATTTCAATATGGAGCACACTTCACAGACGGGTGCGTTTTTCTTGGTCTGTGAAATCGGCTTCGCGGGGACACGGCTCTGTCTCAGCCCCGCCCAGCCCTGCGCCCCATCCGGCCCCCCTCAGGTGCCTGTTTTGCCGGGTGGCAGGAATTCCCCAGCTTCGAGAACACTCATCACCCTCGAAACTCCGGGACCTCAATGAGTCTCATTCAATGGAGCCACTGACCGCGGTTCGCACGAGCTCCGAGGGACAGACCGTCGGCTCAGGCTCCGCCGAGCCGCGGTTCTCAGAAAGTTCTCCAGGAAATTCTGGAAATGGCACATGACGGGCACGGCCAGTCTCACCAGATGTGCTCTGCCGATGTCCAGCGGACACTGCCAGGGGCAGACGGCAAGGTGGCCCAATCTCCCAAAGGACCCACTTAGCAGGGACACTCCGGGTCGGACCACAGACGCTGCTGGTGCCAGACGTGGGCACAGAGCTCGGACGGAGGCTGCCCCCAGGCTGGGTCGTGTGTCTAGACCAGGCACTGCCTCCTCCTTTTTTTCGATTGTCACCGGGTCCCTCTGCTGCAGTGCTCAGTTTTCGAATCAACAGCATAGGGGCCATTCTAGAAGCTGCCCTGGAGTACCCCCTTTCCTTCTTCCCGAGGGCACACTACAGTGCTTAGCTGCAAGACCGACCACGTTGACACACTCGTCCTCCGACTGAACGCACATCGCAGCAAATTTGATCATAGCACCTTATAAAATGCAAACACAGAGAGACACCTAATTATTATGTCACTTTATAAATCATACGAGGTATGGAAAGTGAAGCCACCCCTGGGGTACACGGGTTTGGGTTCCCTCTAAGATTAATTTTCTCGGAAAACAGTAAGTCATCCTTAATAAATGCCAATGGACTGATGGATTTTAACGGAAATCTTGACGCAGATGTAAATTATGTTGCACACGAGAGATTATTCATGTGTTTTATTCATTTCCCCATCACACCCTAAATGCATGTTCACTAACAGCTTGAAATAGAAATAAGATTTTGTTCTTGAGAATACAATGTTCTACCGGCCGACTCATTTATCAAGCCAATAGAGAAAAACGGACGCCAAAGACCGCATCTGATTTTCCAGAACAGTGTCAGCAAACCAAAACAGGAAAAGAACAAAACTGTGCTATTCCTTTCTCCCATGAACTTGGATGTGTGCGCACGTGTCTCACAATCTGGTGATGCTTCCTGTTACCAATAACCTAGTGACTGAGGACATCAACCTGATTAATACTAGAACCATGGAACTTCCATTCAGGTCTTTAGCATCACAAGCAAATATAACACTCAAGCAGCAGTTCCAGCTCTCTGGGTCTGAGCACCTACCGAACGCTCATTCCAAGTCCACGTTGCTTTTGCTACACTTAAGGGAAGGACCCAAGCTCACGTTCATGGGTGGCTTGGACACACGGTGTGCGGTCACCATTAACAGACACACACCTACATCTGTGAACATACACACGGACAACAGAGTCGCCACCAGGGCAGGACCGAGGGCTCTCCCTCTCTCTGCTGAGCCCCCAAACACGCATCACGGCACCATTCGGGCTCCAAGGCGTCTGCCAGCCCCACGTCCGTCCTGGAGGCTTCCCAGAAGAGCACACACGTGCATTAAGGAAGCCGAGGACCTCTGTGGCCACCCACGCCCCTCACAGTCAGCCATGTGTCTGGGCTTCCCGAGGTCCCTGCCTCCTGTTCAGAACGAGCCAACCAGCAAGCCCAGGGGTGGGGTGTGACTTAGTGAGTCCCAGCATTGCACTTTTTTGTGTTTTACTAACTTAGAGGCTCAGCCCTTTGCTGGCGTGCTGCCTTTGCTTCCTTCTGAGCTCCACGTAGGGAAACCGCACACCTCTGGGTGTCCTGACTCTCACTGACTACATTATTCCCCCTAAACACTTAGCAAAGGGAAGCCTCGCTTCTCTGAATAGAAACTTCCAACTTGGTCTCACGGCAGGAAATAGCCAGTCTGACATAGCAGGACCTTCCTCAGTGGGGTTGAGGAGCGTGAAGAGGGGCAGAACCTGGGTGACCCCGCCCCCGGCATGTCCTCCCCAGGGAGCCCCTCGGCATGTGAATCCAGGCACAAAACCAGAGGCAGGCTGGCTCCTGCCTTGTCCCCCACACGGTGAGCTCTGAACCAGCTCCAGGCTTTGACTTTGAGAGCCCACGCTCTGTGCTTACCGGAGAAGGGGGTGGTCCTCAGGGGTATCTTGATGGGCGCCAAGGTCAGGAAGTGGCAGGGCTGCACGCTGGAGGGGGATGGGCCCCCAAGTCCCTCTGGGTCCACGGACACCATGGCAGCCGTGGCAGTGATGGCAATGCCGGGGGCGCTGCCGACAGGCTTCAGGCTGTTGTGACAACCACCTGCAGAAGAGGGACAGGGAGGTCAGCCCGGGGTCACCCGGGGAGGCGCCATCCACGACGTAGCATATCCTCACCCAGAAAACAAGGGCAGCGCTGACCCATTTCTTGGAAACCCATGCCGTGTGCCAATACCCCAGAAATACCAGGCTGAGTTCTCAATCTGTCCAGACGCTATTGTGCAGAGCACATGCACACCGCTGTGACGTTCGGTGAGTCACAAGGCTTAGTTAGCGGGGGACACGCGTGCCTTACGCCCGGCGGCGGGGGACACGTGGTATCTGTGTAACCAGGGATGGTGGTGACAAGCACGCCGTGTCTCGGAGCAGCGAAGGGAGGGGGAGGGCAAGCCAGGACACAGACGGGCGGGAGATGGGCTCGAGGAGAAGGCGGCCGGGGTCGGGGGGACAGCCCGGGTCGGGGTAGGGGGTTCTCCAGAGCCCAGGAGGCTCCGCTGATCCTCGACGACGCGGCTGCCACATGCCCGGTCCCTGCAGGGAGAACCTCGGCGTCGCATCAGCCTGGGCAGCCCCTTGTGAGGAGCCGGGCCCCAAGCCTGCAGTTGGGCTGGTCTTTCCTGGCAGAACTGGAAACACTTGAAACTTTGCTTCTGTCTCTGCCTTTTCTGTGAAGTTGTGATTTAAAAGGACTCTTTGGTCCCTAAATAATTGTAGTTTCTAAGAAATAGTCTGTAACTACCAGCTTACACAGATGGTGCAAGGTCTGGAAAGCGATCTGGAAATGCGTCTTAAAAATGTTGATCCAGGGGCGCCTGGGTGGCTCGGTGGGTTAAAGCCTCTGCCTTCGGCTCAGGCCTTGGTCTCTGGGTCCTGGGATCGAGTCCCGCATCGGGCTCTCTGCTCAGCGGGGAGCCTGCTTCCTCCTCTCTCTCTGCCTGCCTCTCTGCCTACTTGTGATGTCTGTCTGTCAAATAAATAAAATCTTTAAAAAAAAATGTTAATATAGTTTACAACTTTCGATCTAATGTATCCCTTCCTAGAATTCGCCCACATGCCCGATGCCTTCAGATAAAGGTTTGTGGCGAGAGACTGGAAAAAGCAGCAAAGGGCAGATACTTGTACTAACAGTGGTCCAGCCAGCGAGACGCTGAGCAGCCAGTAGAACCGCACAAGGAAGAACACCCAGTGCCACAGGGGACAGCTCACGGTGCGTTCAGAAAACAAAGCAACTTACAAAATCATTTCTATTTCTACACCACATAGCCATTCAGTCAACAATGCTTTATTGGGTTGACTAGGTGTCCACCATGTTCCAGCTGAGGGACAGAGCCGTGACCCGAGCGGAGGGAAGGCCTTCCTCCAGGGACCACACCTCCCAAGGGGGGGAAGACACATGGCATATACTTCCCTCGTTTATTTGTTTTGTGTTCTAGGTTGATGGGCACAACGCAGAAAAGTAAAGCAAGGAAGAAAAGGGACTGGGAATTGGTCGGTGGGCTTCATCTTTACATGGGGTTGTCAGGAAGGTCTGCCCTGGGAAGAGCGGTGACCGCTGACAGCCTGCAGGAGGCGAGAGTGAAGAGCTGGCCGGGGAGGGGTGGCGAAGTGCAAAGGGTCTGGGGCAGGCGCCAGCCCGGTGTGTTCCGGAGCTGCAAGGCGGTCAGGGAGGCGGAGTGGAGGGCAGGGGAAGGGGCGGAGTGCGTGTGGGGAAGGGGGCGACTGACCTTGCAGGCACGCAGAGGCCTGCAGCTGCCAAGAGGGGTGGCGTGCGGGGGCGGGGAAGCTCTGCCGTCATCTCCAGTCGCACCCTGCCTGCTTTGCTGGCGACAGACAGGAAGGGGGCAGCTGGGTCGTGGCTACGCCCGGCCAGATCCTGTCCGTCTGCCTTTGCTTGTCCTTCCACAGTATTCAAATTCCCTTCGATGGGCATATACAAATTTAACAAATGTAACTTAAGCTTTATAGAGTCAGTTCTTGCGTACAGAAAAGTGGAGCAGAAAGTGCAGAGAGTTGGCACGTACGCCACCCCCCCACCCCGCCCCCCACCATGCTTACAGCCCCCATCAGTGCCAGCCAGTACCTGTTCCGACTGATGACCCCAAACTGATACACTGTTGCTAACCGAAGCCCCGGCAGACAGCAATGTTTGTGGTTGTGTTGCGCATTTCTCATCTTTGCCAAAGCCAGACGGTCATGCGTTCCCATCACAGAGCAGAACACAGAAGAGCACCGCTGTCCTAAAATCCCGTGTCCTGCCTGGTCATCCCCCGCACAGCCGCACAGCCGCACCCCACAACCACAGACCTTTTTATTGTCTCTACAGTTTGCCCTTTCCAGGATGTCGTATAATTGGAATCCGACATCCATTAAGTAGACTTTCCAGACTGGCTTCTTCCACTCAGCAATGTGTGACCGAAGTCTCTGTCTTTTCATGGCAAGAGAAGTCCTTTCCTTTTATCACCGAGTAGAATTCCGTCCTCTGGAGAGGCCCCCGTTCACTTACGCACTCAGCTACCGCGGGACATCCTGCTTGCTTCCAAGTTTTTGCAATTATGAATAAAACAGCTATAAACATGTGTGTGCATGTTTTTGTTTGGACGCAAGCTCTCTATTTGGGTAAATACTGAGGAATGTGCCTGCTGGATCATATGGCGAGACAACGTTCAGCTTTGCAAGAAAGCGCCAGACTGTCTCTCCAAGCGGCTGTACCATGTTGTACCCCCGGCAGCGGAACGAGTGCTCGTGACGCCCCTCGTCCTCGCCAGCCTTTGGGGTCAGTGTTCGGAGTCTGACCGTTCTGACAGGTGTGTAGGAGCCCGTCCTTGTCACATACACATTTGTGGTCAGAAAAAATCCCCACTGTTCTAAATATATTATCGTACTTGATAACAGAGACCTATTATAGAAAAGTCGTAGAATGGAGTGACTCACTGTGTACAAATGTCTCTGTGGACCCCCCAGCCAAACACGGCTCATTTTTTGTCATGCAGCAAACCCCAGTTTCCTGGGGGCATGGTGTGACTGCCCTGGTGTCCCCATCAGACTGCAGGATCAGCTCTTTTTTGGAGATGTTATGAAATAAGCACTTCCCTGACCATTAAATGGCTTACCCAGTCCAATTATTAACCGGAGCCCGGCATTCCAGGCAATTCAGCTGCCACACAAATTTGCCGCATTCACTACTATCCCCCTTCCTAACAGGTGCTGCCTCCTATTATAAATAAACATGATGTAAACAACAGTTTGCAAAAACATTCGTTTCTGCGTTTGTTGTTCTGGGACAGACGTTCAGGGTCAAAGCAGTGTGAGTATTTTTGGGTGCACCTGTGTCAGTTTAATGAGGTAATTTTGTGAAAGCCAGCACACCATTAGAGCCCTCTACAATTTCTTATTAAGCCTGGCTTCTCTCCCTCAGGATCCACACATTCATATGATCTCTCCGAGGGCATGTTCACTGGGGTGCAGCCATCAGTCTGCGCTGTTTAGAGACAGACCCACTGGGGAGACACACCACAAAGTTCCATGACCTCAGTGACATGCTGCTTGTTGGATCTGTCTAATAGCCCCGACCTACTGTTCAAACTGAGGATGACCTTTTAGAAACGAATGACAAAGTCATTACTGGTGTTTTAAAAGAAGCAGAAGCCAAGGCAAGCGCATTTCATACATGGACATATAGGGACATGTTTATTATCATGCGATTTTGTTGTCAAAAATAATATGTCACTTGCTGATTTCAACTCTACTATGAAGCTATAATCACAACACAGTGCGGTACTGGCACCGAAACAGACAAATCAGGCCACAGAACAGAATCAAGAGCCCAGAAATAAATGCAACCATGTTTGGCCAAGTAATGCTTCGCAAGGGAGTGAAGACCACTCACGGAGAAAAAACAGGCTTAAGCGGCACTGGGATAACTGGAGGAATGAAACTGGACCCTCGTCTAATGCCACTCACAGAAATTAACTCAAAATGGATTAAAGACTGAAACATAAGACCTGAAACCACGATGCTAGGAGAAGACCTGGGAACAAAGTTCCCTGACGTGGGTCGTAGTGATGACTTTTCTTGAAATTACACCTACAGCATAAGAACAAGAACAAAACTGACAAGCGGGACCACATCTGACCAAAGAGCTTCTGCACAAAGAAGGAAACCATCAACAAGCTGGAAAGGAAACCCACAGAATGGGAGAAATGGACATTGGCACACCATATATCCCATAAAAGGGTTAATATCCAAAATACATAAAGAACGCCCACTGCTCAATAGCAAAAAACACAAATAATGCAATCTAAAAATGGGGAAGGAGCCTCAGTAGAAGCTTCTCCACAGAAGATGTGGGAAAGATGGGGGCAAACCGGCGGTCCTCTCCACTCCTCATCAGCAAAATGCAAATCAAAACCAAGATGAGGGGTCTCCCCACACCTGTGAGAAGGCCGTCTCCCCAAAGATGAAACGACAGATGCTGGCGAGGATGTGGAGGCAACGGAGCCCTCGCGGACGGCTAAGACGGGTGCAGCCACGGGGCGCAGCTCGGAAGACCCACCAGAACGTTAACCACAGGCCGAGCACGTGGCCCAGCAATTCCGCTCCTGGGAATATATCCGCAGGGAATGAAAACACTAACTCCAGAGTCTACACGCACAGGCACACAGCCCGAGTCACAACAGCCAAGTCGTGGAGAGCACGGTGTCCCTCGAGGGATGAACGGATGAAGAACATGTGTGTGAACACAGGGACGGCTCTCAGCTCTGGAGCTCGGGAGGTCGTACCGTCTCTGACAACGCGGGCGGGCTCCGAAGGCATTATTCTAAGTGAGGTGGGTCAGACAGAGAAAGACAAACGCCATGTGATTTCGCCAAGATGTGGAATCTTAAAAGAAAAAAAAATACAATAAAAACAAAACTCCCGATTCATGGAAAGAGATCATCCCTGTGGCTCCAGGGGCAGAGGGGCTGCGAGGAGGGGGCGTCAAGGGGAACATATTCAGGTGTAGAGACGGTGCTGAGGACGCCACTGACAGCAGGATACCTGCGGCGGACGCGCCCAAGGATGCAGAGGAGCGTGGTTAGAAGACAAATCCTGAGTGCTCTCATCACACCAAGAAAAACATTTTTTCCTTTTTTCTTTACTCTGTATCATCTCTATACGAGTAGATGGATGCCGGCCGGACCGACCACAGAGACTGTTTCAGAAGGGACGTAAATCCAGCCAACATGCCGCCCACCTTATGCTTATGCAGTAACGGACGTCAGTTACTGCTCAATAAAACCAGGAAAATGAGCCAGCTGCAACGGAAAACAGATAAGTATACCTTATCTACCTATTAAAAAAAAAAAAAAAAAAGCCTGGAAAGATAGTTTTTAACCTGCTTGAATTCATCTGGTTACATACAAAAAGGCAATGCTCCCATTAGTTCACAAAGCTACCCGAACATGGGTCAAGTCGGGGCGCTGCTGAACAGCCACGAAATGAGGCTCCTAACTGTTGGATGAGATGGAAGGTGTCCTGGTCTTCTTGCGGCGACGTTTCCGCCAGGATCCAGGCCACAGCGGGGGCCCTGTGCTGACATCCCAACCCAGAGCCCGGTGTGGGAGCAGAAGCTCGCACCCAGGCCCCGCACCCCGAGAGCACACATGAGCCCCGACGCACATGTGCAAGTGTGCGAATGAGCAGGATGCCCTGCGGGGGCCCGTACTGCAGACGAGCGCACAGTAATAAAATTCGGGGAGCCCAGCTTGGGAAGGAAGCTGTTGGCTACCTCGTGTGCCCCCTGTGTGCCACCTCGGCCAGGCATTTCCCCAGCCACCTGCCCAACTGCCCAGCTTGGGACTGGAGACGACGTGAAAGGAGACACCCGTGCAAACAGAGAAGCTCTGCCCGCGGACGCCAGCCAGCAGGTGCGCAGAGCCGGAGAGAGCCTGGGGACGCCATCTGCTCCCCCGAGGGGTGGCTCTGGAGCCAAGTCTTGCAAGATGAGCAGGCACTCAATAAATTGTGTCGACTGATAATAATTATCATAGCTTGCTTTCCCCCAAGGACTGCAGAGAACCCCTTAGCTGAGTAAATAAACAGTGAGATAAGAGGTCCAGCCAAAAAACCTGCTAAGCCAGCTAAGCGATAAGCCAGGAATGCTGTCCCATAAGGATCACTTATAAAAAATCAATGTTTTAAGCAAGACCGTAACTAACCGTGAGCTTCCCCTGAAGACCGGCCGAGGAGAGCGTGCGGCTGGCAGTGGGGGGAGCCTTGCCCCAGGTTCTGTCTTCTCAGGGCTCCCATGGTCTACCTCCTTGCAAAAGAGCTCTGTTTGCATGTCTTATTCTGAGTGATCCCTCCCACAGCCCTGCAGAAAAGAGCGTCCACTGTCTTCTGCGGCCAGAGACAGTGGGGCTCAGTGCAGCTTCCTGCACTTCACAAAGGCCCTGGAGCATCAGGGCCGAACTCCAGGGTCAGGTGTGTCTGACTCGATGCCCCTGCAGGGCCAGTGCTGGTGCCCCACCGTCTGGACGTGTGCTGCCTCCCGTCTGAGACACCGGGTGGATGGCTGGAGGCCTTCCTCCTCTGCTCGCTGAGCCCACAGGGGGCCTGTGGTCCCGGCCCTGAGGCTGGCCCATTTCACCTCCATGGCCTCGGTGACCCTGGGGCGGGCAGGCTCTGGCGGCAGCCCGTGCTCACGCGCGCACGCCTACCGGACCCTTCCAAAGCCAGCAGCTGGTTTGCTTTCTCCAGATTCAATGAGGAAACAAGAGGAAGGCCAGTGGCCAAGGGAATGGGGACAGTGGGACCGTCGGGGACTCTAGAAACACCCAGCATTGGTGCAGGCTCCAGGTTGGGACGGCGCTGTCTGTCCTGGCTCCAGGGTCTCCTGCTCCCCACTCCAGCCGTGTTCTCCGCCTGGAGGAGGCCCTCAGCCACCTCAGAGGACAGGCGGTGCTGGAGGGGACGCAGCCCTGGCTTCTGGCCTCTGCCCCCCCCTCCCCTGCAGAGGGACACTCAGCCTCCCAGGGCTGCTCTGAGGTCAGGGCATCACCAAATCCCAAGCTGGGGAGGCAAACCAGCAGCAGGTTGTGGAGCAGATACGGGCATCTTCTCAGAAGGCCGCGCTCACCTTCGCCTCAGTGGGAGCGCGCCCCTCGGGAGGCGAAGAGCCACAGGTGTCCAGGACGGCAGCGGGGGACGCGTGAGCCACAGGGCGGCCGCGAGGCTTCTGCAGGGAGGGAAACCCCTACGATGACGCCAGCTGCCCCTTCTCCGTGCTGAGGCACATACTCAAAAAATAAACAATCATTAGTTTATTATGTCTACTTAGCAAATGATTTCAGCTCCCGTAGAAATCCTTCAGGCGATATATCTACCAACTGGTAATTATTTCTGCAAAACTGACTGTTTGATCAGAGCCGTGACTTCAGGCACGCGGTGTGTGAGGGCGACATTCTCAGAGGCGAGTCTGGGGTCTGCGGCGGGCAGTCAGGAGGGCCGCGGGGCTCGGCGTCTGGAGTCCAGGTCCCGGCTCCCTTCCTGGCCCCCGAGAGCCCGGACACTCTGGTCCCAGCCGCGAGGACGTCCTCCCAGCAAGTCGGTGACGGCCCTTGCGTCTTCACGTGCTGAGCTTTTCCCAAGGAGTGATATCAGAGCCGGTCGCATTTTTCTCCTTGTACAGACACTTAGCAGCGGTGGTGACTGTGGAAATGACCGAGTGTCCATCCATAGCCCTAGAGCCCCCTTCTGCATTGTTATTTTGTGTAACTCTAGGTGGACTCAGGGTCTTGGGGTCGTGCCCACAGCGGTGGGTACAGCCTGTGAGGACCCAATGGGGCTGCTCGGAGCCCTGTACCCCAGGACTGACGATCCCTCCAGGTCACTGACCCCAGGCCGTCTGACGGACTGTGGCCATGCTTCCTGGTTCTTGGCCCTGAAGGGGCCTCCAGCCAGGATTAACTCAGCTCCTTCTCCTCACAGCCAGGGGACCCTCAAGGGCTCCCCCCAGGGAGCTGAAGAGCGAACGGTATCGCTTTGGCGTGTGTGTCTCTAGCAGGAACAGCTGACAACAGGAGCTCAGAAAGGTCACTGGATCCCGCCAGGACAACGTGGATGAGGCCCGCACCACCGTGGGACGGAAGCCCAAATACCTCGGCACGGAGTCACCTTCTGGGGACGGCACGCAGGGGACAGGAGCACGGCGCGGGCTCTCCCTGCCTCCGCGCTGTAGACCGCAGGAGTCTGCGGACGCAGGAGTTATTCAACGCTAAGACGGTGGCCAGTTCACTTCTCTCTGTGCATCAGCTTAGAAATACTGATCTGTTTTCTTTTTATGATTTCGTGTAACTTGGTACACAATCATTTTAATATTCATTTTATTAAAACTAGAGATTAATTATACTACCCCAAAGAACAAACTGCCGCTAATACGGGATAATCCAAAGGTCCTGATGGCTGTAATAAACCAAGGCCGGGAGGGAAGGGCGGACAGAGCCAGGTAGCGATTTTCTTCGTCAAGAAACAACGGACCGACCGACAGCAGCTTCCACCGAGCGCCGTGAGCCCGGCCTTCTGCTCTGGGCCAGCACCTTCCATGGCAGCCGCTCCCGCTCTGGAATCCCAGCGCCACCACGGGAAGGGGCGGCACGTACGGCAGACCAGGCGGGGGGCGGTGCCTGAGGTGGGGGACAGCTGGTCGAGCTGAGCCCGGGGGCCGGCTCGGCACTGTCCCTTGACTCCACTAGACTCACTTTCCATCAGAACATCCAGGACCTGCCCACCACCACACACACTTAGAAACTCCTGGGGGCGGGACTGTATCCACAGGACACGTCCAGATATTGTGTATGCAGTTGGTGCTTAACAGATGCATGCCCGTCGAGCGGCTCCTAGACAACACTCACCTTCTGAATGACTCATTCCAGAACGGGCTTAGTGGGTTCCGTGGGTCCACAAGGACTTCTGAGTTCACTCCTGAGTGCGGCTCGCTCCTGAGCGCATCCGGGACGCCTGCCCCACAGCTCCCCTCCCCGAGTGCGCATGGCGGTGCCTAAAGGGAGGGCCTTTCTCTCTGGAACACAGTGGCCCCAGGGAAAGATTACCATTTGTCTTAAAATAAATCCATTTACACTCCCAACAGGAAGCTGGAGGTTCTGCTGACCTTGATGCGGGACAGAAGCTTATTTGTTGGCACAACAAAAGTTGTGCGGGCGGTTCCTTAAGGCGTTAACAAAACTGCGCTGTTGACCGTAGCGCAGCTGTTTCCAAGCCCCTCATGATGCGCGCGCACGTGATTTACACTCACCTCTTGCCTGACTCGTGACGCCCCCCGGCAGCAGTAAGGAAGCACAGGAAATTACTCTCCGCCCGCGTCTCCCTCTTCGGAGACACATTTAGACAGCGATGCCATCAACCAGCTGACAATTTTTAGGCATTTTCCTGCTTTGCCGTGCCTATCTTCATTATGAAATTAAGATGATTGAATGCCTCATAATGGAGACACCAAATACGCCTTTCCCTTCACCACCTGCCGGAGTGGTTCTGTCCCCTCACGTCCCCAGGTAACCGCACGCGTCTGTTCCCTCGCAAGAAGGTTCAGGACGGTGGCTGGGGCGTTCGCGGATGACGTCATGGTAACCATGTCTGCACTGAGGACCTTATTCCTTGAAACCCAAGTGCTTCTCCCCAAAACAGCCTCCCGGGACCACCGTTCTTACTGGGGTTTCCCACCACTCCCTGATGACGATGCACCGTCCTTGAGAATAAATTTTAAGACAGAAATTTTCAGAGAAAGCATTCTCATGGGGAGCTGCTGCTCAAGGATGCTCTCCCGAACCCACGCTGGGGGATGGCAAGACACGGTGCCCTTGTCCGTCCTGGGAGAACTGCTGCCCTCTGTGCGGCCGGCCTGAGTGTTCGGAAAGCCGGCATCGGGAGAAACAGGGGTGAAGGCAGCCCTGCTCACGCTCACGCCGGACCGGCTGGCCCGCAGGCTCCCCACCGGCTGATCGCCGAGGACAAAGGGGACTTAAAAGCAGCAGGCCCACTACCGAGATCAGAAAGAAACAAAGGAGGCTTGGGACCATTTCTGAGGCCCCGCTCCTGAATCCTGAGGACTGTCTGAGGCAAAGCGAGCCTGCCCCAGAGCCTCCACAAGCCTGCCGAGCAGGGGGGCCAGGGGGGCAGCTATGTGGCCGGGAGGGTAGCTGGGCCTCCTCACACAAGAGGGCCGCTTTCTGCCTCCCGCCAGCAAGGCCAGGGTCCCCCGCGGCCAAGTGTGCGCACGCTTGCCGAGCACCAACCCCGTGCAGCCCCGGGGCGACACTCAAGCCTAGCATGGGGGACCGGCCGCCCGCAGCACAGGGATGAATGTGTGGCCACACGTGCAGAGAAGGACACAGAGGCAGGGGTGCGCTTTTCAGGAGGGGGCAGGTAGGCTAGGCCCTGCAGTCACCTCCCAGCGGAGACCTCAGGGGAACAGGCAGTGAGCTCCGAGGACTCTGGAGGAACCGTGATTCAGGAGGAGGGAACAGCAAGTGCGAAGGCCACACCCAGGTGCTTGGGACGGGAAAGGAGCCCGAGGGTCAGGAGCTCCTCAGGTCGGGGAGTGACAGGGGCAGTTTCAGGTTTCACTCCCCCTCGGGGGCTTTAGTCACTCACCAAGGCTCCAGGAAGACAGGGCTGAGAAGCTCTGCCGTGGTCCCGGCGAGGGGCCTAGAGGCACTGGCGGTTCCCGAGGCAGCTGCAGCAGCCCAGGCCTCCATCCGGGCCTCTGACCCCACAGCTGGGAGCCTGGGGTAGTGGGAGGGGCCTGAACTCCCAGTGTCTGCACAGTCGGCTGTCCGTGAGGAAGCCACCTCCTCCAGGCAGCACCTCCTACAGGCAGCGTCCGAGCCTCCCAGGCATGGTGGCCCCCACCCTCCAAGTCTTCACACCTGACCCGCTGGGGTCTTCTCCACACTGGGAACCGACACCGCTAGCTCCGTGAGCGTCGTGAGCAGCTTTCTGAAGGCTCCGGCCGCTTCGGTCTTGCCGGCGCACGGCAGGGCAAGTACGGGGTCTCAGTCACCCCGATGCTTTCCTGTCGCTCCCTCATGACCGCCCCCCAGCCTGCCCTGCCAGGTCAGCTTCCCAGGAAAACCTGGCTCCCAAGACAGCCGGGATCCGGCCCAGTGGCTGCAGCAACCCCCTTCTGGAACCCCATCCTACCTCACTACAGGGCCACGTACCCCCTGGGACAGGGACACTGACCCCTCCCCCAACACCCCTGCACGAGGAAGCCCTTACACAGTGCTCACACCGTGCCTGCTCCAGTAGAAACTGGTCATTATCCTTGGAGCTTTCAGGCAGGGAAGACATGTGCTGACTTCCCGAAGGGACAGAGGAGGGAGGGGGAAGTCAGCGGCCGGCGGGTGAGCAGGAGCTGAAGATGCTTGGTGGATCACACAGTCCCCATGACCACCGGCCCTGCGGTGAGTCCCAGGTGTCAGGGCGCCCCCGCAAGCATTCCCAGAAGGGGGCCAAAGAAATCATGACCAACAGCATCAAAGGCAGAGTGCAGAAGCCCTGGAGGAAGTGACGTTTGGTGAGACAGGTACAAGACACACATTTCACGGTGCCCACGGTCCCCTCAGCCTGGCAGCCATGAGAACACCCAACGATGGAGATGGAAAATCACGATGGACCCGGGAGGGAAACTGGCCCGTGTCCCCAGGAGGACAGTCACCTCCACTTACGGAGTCCCAAAATCATCTGAAGGAATGGAAAATGACGAGTTCAGAGCTTTGGTGGGTTTCAGATGGTCCAAGAGTCTAAATCCACTTCCGGCCTCTCCCTCCGCCTTTCATAGCGCTGGTGAGGTCACACCCACAAGTGGTGCGTCCTATTCCCACTGGGAATCCCTTGGTGAGAGTTTCTCCCATGTAAGAGGCAGCCTGTGTCCTTAGATGTTAAGCCACAGGTGGCATCTGTGTCTGCACAAGACCACACACACACCTGTCCTCTCTATGGTTACAATGTGGGGAATCAGTCACCGGTTTGCCTGGGTGTCCCTGGAGAGGCACCCGTGACGGGAAGTGGTCAGGCGGGGGCGAGCCTAGCCACCGAGGCAGCGAGTCCGGCTACCCTGGGCCTTGACTTGTTCCTTTCTCCAACATCAAGGAAAGAGTTTTGCTGCCCCGGAATCCAAGTAAACCCTGGGGCCCTTCCTCTTACATCCCCAAACTCAGTAAATCCCAAGCTCATTTATGAAACTTGTTGTGTGATCATTGAGAACTGTTTAACTCTTATCTGAGCCTGCAACAGTGTCTCTACACCTCTTTCTCATGTTATCAAAAGCAAAAATCTATGGCCAACAGTCACTAACCATCTTCGAAGTTTCTCTTGCAAATCGTAAAACTCCAATTTTTGCATTCCAAATTGCATTTGATCTTCCTTCTACTGAATCAGGAGGCATTTTTGGGGTGTCCCTTATGAGCAAGGTCTTGCAGAAATGCATCCGAAGGATGCCCTTCCCCCACACACACACTGCAGAAGGAAATCTGCTATGCAGGCTTGTCTCTCCAACATGAAGAATGCATGCAAATAGGCTAATTAGATCCGAAGAGATTCAAGGTTCATTTCCAATTAAAAAAATCCACTGTATTGAAGATAATGTTACCTGAAATGAATACTTATTTTCCTTAAATGAGTGAATAATGTATTGTTTAGGTAAAAGGCATTTATATTAATGTAGCGAGGAACCAGGATTTTGCAACTTCCTAAATAAAACTCAGGACCACCAGGTCATTATCACAAGAAGAAACAAGGACTGGTCACTGGAGAACACTCAGATATTTATTCTTTCCAAAAGCAAATCTGACTTGAAGCTCTTGAGGCTTACCCTCCAGGGAGCTCCGTTCACACACACATATAAGCTGACTTATATCGAGCCTCCATCCTTAACTCCTATTAGTGACTTGGTCTGCTTTTTCTTGAAAAGAAAACCAGGTTTGCATTAATCTCATGGTCCAAACACCTGGTCTGCCCCTTATTAGCAACTTCAGTATCTAAAAGTAAATATTGTCCAAGACAAATGAAAACCCACGCTTCTGCAAAGCCACTTGGAAAGAACTGACCCAACCCCCATCTCTTGGAGTACACAGAAGAGTTAGATACTCAGGTCTAAACGCTTGAAAGTTTCTCAGAATTCTAATTGAAATCACATTGACATGAAGTCAACAGATATAACAATGATCACAGGGAATTTTAGAAACAAGCATCAATTTTAGGATTCCTGGTGCAGTTTTCCTGTTGTTTGTTTTAATTTGCAGTGTCGGTACTACCCGATAAGCAGAAGGGAAGTGAGTCTTCATTACAGAAACCAGTGAAAATATCCTTGGGTGTTGTACCAGAAAGACTGGGGCTCCCTATCTGAAAAGTTTCCACCAAGGGTATCTTAATCTATGCATACAAAAAGTGACACACTAAAATATTAACAAAATCAGCTAGAATGTAAGACCTACAGAAGTCAACCTTTTAACCTGTTTGGTTTACCATCTATCCCCCAGAGCACGGTAGGTGGTAGGTGCTTAATCCATCCTTGTGGTATTGATCCTTGTCTAATATTTCCAAGCACTCGTTAGAGGCAAGACACGTTGCTAGGCCGTAGAGACCCAGCAGTAAACAAAACGGGCTTTTTGCTCTCGAAGAACTCACTTCTCACCTGCACGATGCTGACACTGAATGTTTAAAGGAAGAAAACCACGGTCAGGCAAGCTAAATATTTAACTTTTATCAAAAACATTCTGTCTCATAAGTTCATTCCTTATAAGTCTTGAACCTAACTTTTGATTGAAAAACAGTGCTCGTGATTTTGTACTTCAAGAGAAATCTATGACACTCTGCCTGGCTATCCAACCACGAGGGTACCCAATGTGAGAAAAAAAAAAAAAGTACTCTATTGGAGGAACAGATATTACACAATTACAGATGTAAGTGGATATGGGCCACTGAGTTGGCTGGTCTTCTCAGTCGGAGAGTTTGAGCTGACTTATATCCCCAACAGTGTGATGAGTTAGTATTCTAACTAAAGGACTCTCCTGTCACTGGAAAGGACAGTCCTGATAAACTCCGCTTTGGGATGCTTTCCTAAAGTTGCCAATAGTAGAAGTGGTCTCCAAAGATTGCATCTCTTCTCACTACCAGGAATAATTAAGCCTCAGGTCTACAATGGCAGATGGGAAGAGTAGAATACCATGGGGCATTCTTGGAGGCTGGTTTATGGTTAGATGGGATGGTGGAATTTAGGAGTTTAGAATTGGGCAGGAGTTGTATATTCGTTGGGGACTGATCTCATCCTGGGTTAGTGGCACCCCTTATTTTTGCAGAAGTAAGTATAAAACCTCTTTGGGGTGCCTGAGTGGTTCAGTGGGTTAAGCCTCTGCCTTCAGCTCAGGTCATGGTCTCAGAGTCCTGGGATCAAGCCCCATATCGGGCTCTCAGTGTGGGGGGGAGGGCCTGCTTCCCTCTCTCTCTGCCTCCCTCTCTGCCTACTAGTGATCTCTCTCTCTCTCTCTCTGTCACATAAATAAATAAAATCTTAAAAAAAAATAAAACCTCTTTAGAGGAAAGCACAACAAAGTCAGGACCACTGCCATTCTACATATTATAACAAAGCAATAACGTCATGATTAAAGTACACCAAATCAAATGAGAAGCAAATCACCATGGGTGACGCCCATCAAAAATAACAAGCAACTAATCTGGATCCTCAAAGACCAACAATATTGGAATTTCATACACAGAATAAAAAATAATTGTGTGTACCATGTTCTCAAGAGAATCAAGGATGAAGACACTGTATGCAATGAAGCAGATTTTAGAAAAGAAGCCAATGGGATTTCTAAATATCAAATTATAAATGATTAAATAAAACACGTGGTAGAAAGCTGAAACAGAATATTAGAGACCAATGAAGAGAGACTTAGCAACTGGAAAATACACCCGAGGAAATTGCCCAGAGCACGGCATAAAGAGCAAAGAGATAAATAGCATGAAAGGAAAGGTAAAAAATTTAAAGTAATAAAGCTGAAAATATTTCTTATCAACATTTCAGAAGAAACAGAAGGACAGCATTTGAAGGATGTCCCAGGAATGATGAAAGATGCAAAGCCTCAGAAGCATAACATTCAGTGAGTTATGAATTTTTAAGAGCACCACAGCTAGGCACATTGTGATGAAATTGTAAATCCTAAAGTCAGACAAAAATATTAAAAACTCCAGAAATGAAAGATAGGTCCCCTATATGGAACACCATCAAAAGAATGGAAAACATGGCAGAAATAAATAGATCCCATAAATTCCTGGAATAGTAGTTGTAAAGGTTTGAGAAAAGAATTGCCATCAGCCAGAAAACCCACCCTTCAAAAATGGAGGAAAACTAGTAGTTTTTTCAGATAGGCAAAAGCAAGAGATTTTACTACTTGCTGACCTTCACTTTAAAAAAGTTCTTGGGATTTAACAACAAAGAAAAATGATCCTGGAAGGATTGTCTTAGGAAAGTCAAATAGGTGATGAGTATGAAGAGCAATAATAACAATAAATGTGCTTTAAAAAAAACTGAGTAATGAACAACATAGGCACCTAACTTGGAAAAAGTAGGTAGAAAAGGACGGTCAGTATTAAATTATGATGATGCCCTTATGTTGTTTAGGACAATAATGGCAAGACAATATTCAACTTTGGACTTTTTAAGTTAACTGTTGATGGCATAAATATAAGAGAATTTTTAAATAATAGAGGGGCACATGGATGGCTCAGTTGGCTGAGTGTACAATTCTTGATTCCAGCTCAGGTTGTGATGTCAGGGTCATGAGACTGAGCCCTACATTGGGCTCTGTGCCCAGTGGGGGATCTGCTTGGGATTCTCTCTCACTCTTGCTCTGTTCCTCCTCCCACTCTCTCTCCCTCTCCCTAAATAAATAAATAAAACTTTTTAAAAGAGTATTTTTAAATAATAGAAATAGAGTGTATAAATTCCAAACAATAGCAGAAAATGGAATATTTAAATAAAAAATTAAATTCATAGCAAATAAAGGTAAGCTCCGAGAAGAGAAGAACTGGGAACATAGTGATGCCGACCTAAGACGGGAACACAAAGTCCGGAGAGACAAATACCAAGACAGAGGTAAACCGACCAACTGAGCAGTTAACAATGGGTTGCTAATTGGAAAAGAATCCACCTATTCAATGTTTAAAGAAGGTACACTTAAATTGAAAGGATTCTCAGAAGGGCTGACAGCAAAGCTACGGAAAAAGACCTAGGCGCGCAGAAGGGAAGAGTGCCGGTGTAGTACACCCCTGTGAGACAGCTAATGAGCGAGAACGCTGTACGAACAAAGCCCTGGGTGTGGAGGAAGTGACCACATTATCAGTAAAAATGTAAAATTCACCATAAAAATAGAATAACTCGAAATATGAATAAGCCTAATGAAATAGTGCCAAAATTTATGGGAGTAGTAGAATTGGGGAATCTACCACCACAGTACTAGATTTGATCTTATGTTTCTCAAATAGTTTCAAGAGGAAAATCCTATAAACAACGTAATTATCAAGCTTACTCAAATGCACACGTAAGGAACCTTGTGTCCACCATTAACCAAAGCACATTCTGATCCATCTTGACATAGGTATTAGGCCATAAAGAAAATCTCAGTGAGGTTCAAAAGAATCATTGTTATATAGGCCACATATCTGACCACAAGTTATTTAAATTATAAATGAATAACAGAAAGAAAAGGACAAAACTTATGAATGATAAAATTAATTAAACAGATATATCCTAAAAATCTATGAGACATAAAATTACAATAAAAATGCAAAATCTATAAAAGTGAATGACAAAATGGCTTACAAATTTATGGAAAGCAGTGAAAGTGATATGTAGAGAGAAATGTGTGGCTTTAAAGCTTCTATTAAAAAAGAAGACAAAATTAATGTGCAAATATGTAACTTAAGGATTTACGAAAAGAAAAAACCTGAACGAATCCAAAGAAAATGAAAGAAACTAGAGGTAAAATCAGAAATAAATGAGTATAAAAATAGCTATAGAAAGTATTTTTAAAGGGCAAAATTTGTTTCTTTGAAGTTCGAATAAATTGGACAAATCTCTAGTGAAGTTGAACAGGTAAACTGTTTTTTAAATAAAGAGGTATAAATGGGAATATTACATGTTTAAAAAGACAAAACTATTAGTACAGTATATTAAAACAATAAGTAAATATCATAAACTATTGTATGCCAAAAACAATTTGAAAATGTAAATGCAAGTATGATTTCTAGGAAAAATGTCTATACCACATTGATCCTTACAGAAATAAGCAGCAGAAAGCAGGAACAGTCATAAGGCAAATAAATACATTAAATCAGGTGCTTAAAATCTTTCCAAAATGAAAAAAATAGGATCTTATATTTAACTGGCAAGCCCTAAATACTGTTTTTTTAAGGAGCATCTCATTCTAATGTAAAACCCTCCCGAAGAATTGAAAAAGAGGGTCCTCTTCTCAGTTTATTCTATGAACACGATACAGCATCCACACTAAACCAGGTGAGCAAAGTGGAAGAAAAGAAAGAGCGAATCAGGAGAAACAACCAAGCTCCGGAAACAAGGGGTGACAACAACACAGCCGTCTGTATGGAAAGGCAATTCACAGCGAAGAACTCGGGTTTATCCAAGGATTGCCAGTGATTTAACATTATTAATCTTTTTACTAGCATACGCTACAATAACAAATTAAAATGAAAAAACTGTGATTATCTTAATAGAGAAAATTGAAAAAAATTTACCTCTCAATTATGATAACAAGCAATAACCACTAGCAAACTAGGAACAGCAGGAACTTATCCTAAGTCCCATAACGGGTAATCAATCAAAGCCGCAACACACATCAGTGTTCATGGGAAGGATTAAAAGACCCCCTTCTACATGTGGATGGCCCAGAGTGTCTGCGTCATTGCTGCGTTAGTCAGTGCATTCACGTCCTAGACAGCAAAGGCAAAAATAAGATTTTTAAAAGTGGAATTAAAAAGCATGAGAGTGGAAGGAAGGAACAGATCCTTTTCCTGATGATCAATACTCGTGTGGCTCTCGCAAAGCGATCCTGTGTCCTCTAAAGCAAGTGAAAGGCGGTGACAACTTGTCTCGAGAGGCCTTTACGAAGTCTGGGGACTTAGGAAAAAGTGATGCTAAAGGCCTAAAAAACTTGTATGTACAGCGAAGATGTGGAACTAGTGTTCCCTGTGCATTTATGTGAAGTAGACTCTGATTTGTCATCTGGATTTTGAAAAAAAAAATTATTAAAGGTAACATTTCCTAAGGTATTGGATCACAGAGATACGCATATTAAAATATTAAGTCGGAGTAGAATCAAAACGGTAGCTACACTATTGCGGCAACATAGTAGTTGCTTGGAAATCCATCCTGCGGCCTCCAGTGACTTTTTTTCTTTCCTTCTACATTTTGGAGTTTCCAAATTCTGCACACCTAACAGATATGGATAATTCTTCCATTGGGAAAAGTGAAATGTGCTCAAATGAAAGGCAAACCATTTGTGCATATAAATTATACACGCTTATTACCTTTTAAGTATTCTAGATGTAGGATAGAATTGGTGCCTTAACTATTTTTATAAGATCATAGACATAGAAAGGTCACATTTGAATTCAAGTTGTTTGTGGAATGGGCATCGGGCAAATTTCTTTAAAATGCTGTCTTCACACTTTATTGACTAGCTGTTCTATAAAACATCCTGAGGAAGGGCTCTTTCACGTCTCTTCCGATGTGCTTGGTTCTTATCTTCCTGTGCTGCCCTGCCCCACACGGGGGACGTTAGCCACACGAGGACACCAGGCGCTGGCTGGTCTGCACTGAGGTGCGCTACGCATGTGAAATACAATACAAAAATTATCAAGACGATGTACAAGAAGAAGGAGGAGGAGGAAGACGAGGAGAAAAATATCCCATTTATAAAATTTTATACCAATTACATGTTGAAATGACAGTGTTCTGCATAGGTGAGGCTAAATACAATTAAGTAAAATTAATTCCACCGCTTTCATTATACTTCATTAAATTATGAGTACCAGAACATTTAAAATTCTCTAAGTGGCCCAGAGTATGTTTCCAAAAGAGAGTAGCGTTTTATAATAGGTACTAGCAACTGGAAAGTTCTCCTGAGAAGAAAGTGGGGAATGACCACATCTGGATTTTAGCGTCCACGCTTCCCACGGAATGCTGAATGGCTCAGCACCAACACGGTGATTCAGAATCAAATCTGTGACCTACAACTCTCCTCTTTCCACAGAGTATTTCATGACTTTGTGGCATGTCCCCATACACTCAAGGACAAAAAGATCACGGTTGTGTGAAAAGATAGGAGTTTTGTTGGTTAGTTTGTTCATCATCTAGGCAACCTGTCAACTCTTGTTGATCGCCGAATACTATTCCCGTGGTTCTGGGGGCACAACCAATTTTCCTAGAAATGGAGCCTTGGAGTACAGTCAAGACACAGAGAAAATATAAAGTGACCAGGAGGGACAGCTGGTCCACTAGATCTCCAAGAAGGCGCTGCCGCCGCCGTGTCTGGAGAGAAGCTGCCGGGACAGCTCCAGCCTCCAAGATGCGATGGGGCTGTGAGCATTTTATGGATTGCTGACATGTCACAGTAATGTGCTGAATTCTGGAAATAGTCCCACTTTACACAGAGAAATAGTGTCCCTAAGGTGGTACCATCAGCAAGCTGCAGAGTCATTTTAAACTCAGGCCACCTGCCCTCTGTAATGTCACTTCTCCAAAGCACACTTTCAAGTCACTCATTAGAGGATGACATCGGATGAGTGTCGTTCCTGCGCCGGCATTTCTCTGGCTTCCTGCAGAAGGCGCAACTCGCAGTGCTTCTTGGACAACCTCCCCCACACCCCCAGCAGTTTTCTCTGGGGCTGGAGGGAAGTGTCAACATACTGGCAGGTGCGCAGCAGACCCTGAATTGCTCACGCCAGCCTCAAGTCCCTTGAGGGCTTCCCGTTTCCCGAAAGAATCAAACACACTCACATCTTCCACTAAAATACCTGGTTTCCCATCAAACTCAGGCAGCGCGCTGCCCCCAACCAGCTCAGTTAAGCTGGGGATCCTAGACATCCCTGCTTAGGCTCTCGCTGCAGAAATCCCTGGGCCCTGGGCAGCCAGCTGGAGAGCTGAGGCCAAAGGATGGACGGCTGGGCCTCACGGTCTTGTTTCTGAGGAAGCTGGGCTGAGTCCAGAGGGCGGTGATGAGCCCCGCACATGTCCTGCTCGCCCCGCCTCACCCATCCCCAGTCCTGGAGGGGGCGGATCTGACCGTTGCGGGGGAAGGCTCTGTGGGGACACCACTGTCAGGAAGGTGTGCCACCCAAGGATCCACGGGCTATGTTTCCAAGGAGAACGAGAAAGAGACACCTGTCTGAGGCAGAGGCCCCGAACTGGGGCACCGCTGCTTCCCCAGACAGGGCGAGGGCTGGGGTACGGAGCGCCACCGGCACACAGTCGCTTCTCTGTGACCCAGGTGGACACAGCTCTGTGGTCGGGTCCTGCCCGTCGTGCACAGCAGATGCACGGCCCCAGCGGCGGAGAATAGTCTCCTCTTCAATAGCATGGAGGAGAAAGCATTTTCTTGCATTTTATGGCCTTTTTTCTGATTATAGAAGAAATACCTTCTCATTAAAAAATGGAAAATAAAAGATACTCTATAGTTAGGCATAAAAGGCCTCATTTCTGCCTCCAGAAATAGGTTCGATCATTCCGGTGAGTCTCCCTGGCCTTCATCAGTGTGTGTGTGTGTGTGTGTGTGTGTGTGTGTGTGTGTACGTGTGTGCGTGTGTGTGAACAGAGCTCTTGAAATTGGGAATGCCCTGTCCATATACTTTGCAAGCTGCCTTTCAAACTTACCAAAACAAAACCAGAGCATTGCCTTTTGTCTAAATAACCTTCCACATCTGATTTTATTCATGGTGAAGACTATTTATTTTTTAACAACGAGTCCTAACTCATCTAACCAACTACCTAGTCATGGATATTTGAGATTTTATTTCCTCTTTTCAGTATTCTGCTATAAACATTGGGGTACAGTGTTCTGAATAGTGATGCACTGACTCTGTACATACGTATTTGTTCTTTCTCCAAGAGGTGGAATCACTGAAATGATATTAACTTTCTTAAAAGATTTGAAAGTCACAGTGCATGACCCATTACATACTACATTTAATAGCGTTCAGAATGAGCGCACACCCTACTGCATTTTTGCAAACACAGAGCAGCGCCAAGGTTTTTGGAAGTCTGTGCTAATTTAATAGGAATATTATATTTGGTGATTTAAATTTGCATCCTTGAATAACTTATGAATAAACCACATACTGCATAATGATCATTTATAATTATTCTGTGAGTCATCTGCTTATGTCTGTCTATTTTTTACGACGGTATTAGACTATTGTCCCATATAACAATTCTTTTAACACTCATTTCATTAATCTATATGTAGATTAGTATACCAGCATCCCATTTTTAAAAACTGATGCCACTTTGGAATAAGAAGTTAAATCCATCTGACAGATTTTAAAGATATATATTTGCCCATCTCCTGTGTATTCCCTGATCAACACTTTAAAATGATTTTCTCACACTTCATAAAAGTAATATAATTAACATTCTATTATAGCCATAAACAAAGATGAGAACTGACATCCTCATGATGTTCCGTTGTCCTATCCAAACCTACAGTGAGTCTCTTCAGTTGAAAAGTACCAGTTTTGGCAAATTCTTCATTTCCTTTGTTTAGATTCATACACAGTGAAGGTTCTGAGGCCGCGGCCCGTCGATGGCTGCGTCCGGCACCACGTGCGTCTTCCACGTGCAAAGACAGCATTTTCCCTGCTGCGATCTCCAAAGATGTGTCAACATGTAAGAAACATGCTGTCTTTTATATGTTTATATCTTATCAATCCCTTTTGCTTAACTGCCTTCATAATTCTGAGAATTTTTAGGTTGAGTGTTGTGAGTTCAAAATATAAAGTTGTACAAACTTCAAGCTGAACTTCATATTTATGTTTCATTTCTTATTGTAATGGCTGGAACTTCCAGAAAACAGCGCAGTCAAAGATACATAGTGACTGATTTTCAGGGGAATGACAGTGATGTTTGCTGTGTGATGCGACAGCTTTTAGATAAATATGTGTCACGTTGAAGGTTTACCCTTCAGTTTTGCGTTTTCTCATGTTTTAAATGGTTGTTGAATTTTATCAAGCAATACATCGTCCTCAAATCCAATTAAGGAATATTCTTTCACATTAAACCTACTGATGGATGTTGTTGCCAATCCCTTTCTTGTCATTACATGATTTCTGCCACCATGAAATGTATCCAGTCGCTCCTGGCCGACGCTATTGTTACCATACTGTTACATTCTCATTAATACTTTTGGGATTTTTATAGCCACTTTTACAAGTGAGATCTTGTAGTAATGTCTTTGCTTGTCTAAGTAATTTATTTGCTTCTCTTTTTTCCCCCTATTTTTGAGAAACGTTGGTTAAATGGGTAGCGGCTTTATAACCTACATCAGCAAACTACTATTCTCTACGTTCAGAAAGAAGCTCTGTGTCGCAGAAGACTCTCCTTGGAGTTTGGAGACCTGACAGGTGACATGTGCGGAGCGCCTGGCGAGGGACGCAGGTGGACAGACCGCGACAGTGACCGAGATCTGTGAGCTGGCAGCCGTCCCAGGAGGCAGGGGACTGGGGGCTGTGACCAGGCTGCCCCACCTTGATCCAGCTGAAGGGCTCACTGTGTCCCAGAAAACACTTCATCTAGTCATGAAAAAAAAAAAAGAAAGAAAGAAAGAAAAGAAAAGAAAAGAAAGAAATACTGATATTGACCAGGAATGTTTCCACCTGATATGTTTATTTTTTTCTGACCATGAGTGGGGTGAGTTGTTTTTTAATCAATATTTGTTTTTAAACTATGAATGTCTGTCTTTGTTTTTATCATTTTCCTCATTTTTCTCTAACTTCCTGATGCCTTGAAAGCGAGTTTACGCTGTGCCCGTGGTAGCACCATCGTCACTGGGGGCATAGGTTTCCGGGACCGGGGAGGAAGGTACCACTGGCCGCGAACTACCCCTCGGAACAGGTGCACGTCGCGTTTGGTTATTTTATAAAAGTCTTGTTTTTGTTGCGTTGATTTCTGCCTCATTCATTCATTTCTCGTCGTCTTCCGGCTTCCTTACAGCTCACCCTCACTTGGGGAATCCGCGGCGCTGGGGCCGGCGGGGTCGCGCCGTCGCTGTGCTTTCTCCAATGCGCTTCCTCTGTTTTTTCCATTTTCGTTACGAAGCCCCCGCAGTGATGAAATAGAGGCCGGTGCGATGGCCCCCGCCTCCCCAGCACCCTCGTTGCTCACCCCCACCCCGATTCCGGGCGGCCCCCGACCCCCTGCAGCTCCGGGCACCGGCTGCAGCTGCGCGCCCTGGGAGCCGAGGGCTCTTTTGGAAAGCGTGAGCACGGAACCCCTGTCACCCGACAGCTGCGCCAGACTAGCGCGGCCTCCTTAGAATTATTAATACCTACTTGTATTAAGTGTCCAGTTGTCTCACAGTTTTTTGGTTTGGTTTATTCAAACCAGGATCACAGGAATTTTGCATGTGTTACTGGGGAGGTCTCTAACGACTCTTCTTAAAAAGGAGTTGGCGCGTTCAGATACGATTTACGAATTCAGTCTTCCACGTGGAGCCATGCCGGTCTGGGACAACTGACCACAACCCCACACCATGCCCTCTGTGCCTCTGTAGTCAGGACCCCCCTCCCACCCCTAATCCCTGGAAACCACTGATCTGCTTTGGATCCGCAGTGTCGCTTTCCCTGGAACGTCCGGAAAAGCGCATCGTATGCAGCACAAGCGTCTGATCCTGCACTTCCCTTGGCGTCACGGCTTTGGGATTCGGTCGCCTTGCACCCGAGGTCCATCCCGATCACAGGCCATGATTTGGATGTGCCCAGGTTTGTCATTCATTCAACAATCAGTGAGTATGTGGATTGTCCCCAAGTTTGTTGCTCACCAAGAAAGCCAGTGTGCGCAATTGTATATAGGTTTTCATGTAGACATGCCTCTTTGTTTTTCTTGGGTAAATACCCAGCAATGAGATCACGGGGTACAGGACATGGGTGTGTTTACAAAAAACTGCCAAACTGATTTCCAAAGTGATCCTAACTTTCGCATTCCCAGCAGCAAGCTGCCCCACCTCTCCCCACGTACATGCCTCCACCTGTGTAGGGTTTCAATTACAGCTCTTCTAATATGAAGGGGAGGGTCTCAGTATGGATTTAGTCTGCATTTTCCTAATGGTAGAGAGCACTGAGCATGTCTTCATGGGCCCAGCCACCACCCATATATCCTTGCTGGCGATGTGTCTGCTCACATATTTTGCCCATCTTCTTATTACTGACTTCTAAGAGTTCGTTGTATATTCCAGATATCAATTCTTTATCAGATATATGTTTTGCTAATCTATCTATGGGCTGTAACCAGGCTGCAGGACCTTGTGATTTTTCTTTTCATTTTATTAAAAGTCCTTTCAATGAACAACAGGTAATTCTGATGAAGTACAATGTATCAGTACATTTTCCTTTATGGTTCAGGCTTTTGTGCCTAACTAGGAAGTCTTTCCCTAGTTCAAGGCTAAAATTTTTTTCTTTTATGTTTTCTTTCAGAAGTTCCAGGGTTTTTTGTCTTGCAATCAAGTCTATAATCTATTTTCAGTTAGTTTTTGTATATGATGTACGGTATTGCTTAGGGTCTCTTTGTTTATTGTAAAGATGAATTGTTCCTAAACCGTTTATTGGAAAGGCAAACTTTCTCTATTAAATGCCTTGTAGCTTTGTCAAAAACAGATTAACCATCTATGTGTGTGTCTATTTCTGGAAGGTCTGTTACTATGTCTATTGATCTTTCTTCCTATGGGTTTGCCAATTATATAACACCTCCATTCCTGTAGCTTTATCGTAAGCATTCAAATCAGGTATGTATGATTCCTCTGCATTTTTGTTCAAAACTACTGTGGCTGTTCTGCTTTCTCCGGCTTCCCAGATAGAGCCAGCCTGTCGATTTCAACACACAGGGATTTTGTTTAGGATGACATACACTATAGATCAATTTGGAGAGAACTGATATCTTAACGTCATGGAGTCTTCTCGCCCATTGATATAAAATATCTCTCCATTTATTAATGTCCTTGATTTCTCCAATCAATGTCTCATGGTTTTCAGGACCAATGTTTTGTTAGGATAACCTGTAAATATTTCATGGTTTGAGTGCTTTAATGATACTGCTATGTTATTTTAATTTCCAGTTGTTCATCAGCAGTACTACAGGAATACAATTGAATTTTCACATGAACCTTGTGTCCAGCAACTTGCTAAGCTCACTCATGAGAACTAGTAGCTTTTCGTAGACTCTTTGGGATAGTCGTAGGACAATCATTTTGTCTGTATACTGTCGGCACTTTGTATGTTTTCCTTCTGCCTTATTGCATTGTCTCCACCCAGAAGTTAGGACTTCTAGCAAGATTTCGCACAGGAACGGGAAGAGCACAAACACTTGCCTTGTTCTCCATCTTTGAGGAAAAAACATCAGACATTCACTACTAAATACAACACTGGCTGTGACTCTTTGAAGGTTGTCCTTTCTTAGTTGGAAGACATTCCCTTTAATTCCTAGTTGACTTGAGGGCACCTGGGGGCTCAGTTGGTTAAGTGTCTGCCTTTGGCTCAGGTCATGATCCCGGGGTCCTGAGATCAATCCCCATACTTTGCTCCCAGCTCAGTGGGAGCTTCTCCCTCTCCCTCTGCCACTCTCCCTGCTTCTACTCCGTCTTGCTCTCTCTCAAATAATTTAAAAATATTACAAAAAAAATTCTTAGTTGACTTAGAGCTTCGTTTGTTATTTTTTAAATCTGAATAGATGTTGAGTTTGACGAATGCATTTTCTGCATCTATTGAAATGATCATATTGCTTTTCTTCTTTATCTTTTTGATAAAGTAAATAACGTTGATTTGCTAATGTGGACCCAGCATTGATTTCCTAGAAAGAGCCCTGCTTGGTCATGATGTATTATCAGTTTTATATATTGTTACTATCATGTTGAAGGCATCTGCATCTCGGTTTATGAAGTATATTGGTCTATAATTGTCTCTTTGCACTCATTGGTTTTCAAATCAGAGGAATGGTGAGTGAACGAATGAATAATGAAGGAATAAATAAATTAATATCGGGCATTGTTATTCCTCCTTTTATTTTCAAACAAGTTTACTTAAATTTGGTATCATTTCTTTCTTAAATATTTGGTAGAACTCCACTGATGCTGTCTGGGTCTGGAGTGTTCTCTCTCGGAAAGATTAAAATTAAGAATTCAATATTTCTGACATATATGGTTCTATTGTGTTTTCTACTTGTTGAGTGAGCACAGGTAGCTGTGACTCACAAATGATTTGTCTCCGTCATCTAAGCTGTTGAGCTTATTGTTAGGAAGTAGTAATATTTTCCTGTTTCATTTTTATAATGAGATCTATAGTGACATTTCTCATCTGATTCCTGATATTAATAATTGGTGTTGTCCCTCTTTTTTCATTTTTTAGGTAGGCTCCACGCCCAGGGTAGAGCCCAGTGTGGGCTGTGAACTCATAACCCTGCGATCAAGACCTGAGCAGAGACGGGGTCAGATGCTCACCTGACTGAGCCACACAGGCGCCCCTCTTTTTCCTCCTATTCTCTGTAGCCAGGGGTTCGTCAGTGAAGGAAAAGGAGGGGGAGGAAGCAGGAAACGGAGGAAGAAAGTGGTTTCGTTGATTTTCTCTGTATTTTCCTGTTTCCCGTTTCTTTGACGTCTGCTCTTTCAACACTATTTTTCCCGTCTGCTAGTTGCAGGTAATTAGCTCTCTCTCCTTTCTAGATTTTTAAGGTGGAAGCTTTAGATCATTGATTTCACACCTTTCTTCATTTTTCTTCTCTTGATGAGAAAATATAGGTCTGGCTCCTGAGCCACTGTAAAGCGCATGACGCAGCATTACTGACTGTAGTTGTGCCTCCGACCCCCGAAGGCCGCATCTGCCAGCCGCAGGTTTGTACACTTGGACCAACATCGGCCCAACCCCCACTCCAACCTTGGGGACAGCAATTTCCTCTTTCTCTGAGTTCAGCTTTGAGAGATCCTGCGTGGAAGTGAGGTCAGACAGTACTTGTCTTTCTGCATCTGACTTACCTCACTGAACAGAATGCGCTCAGGGTCCGTCGTGTTGTCAGGAAGGACAGGATTCCTTTCTTTCTCCCGGCCGAGTGCTACTGCGTGAGTGTATTAGAGCGTATTACCACCTGAGGGACAAGACAGACACTGAGACTGTGTCTGTGTCGTGGCTAGTGTGAATAACGCCGCAGTAAACACGGGAGCGCAGGTATCGCCTCGAGATCAGGACTGCAGTTCACGTGACTGTATGCCCACAAGTGGACGGCTGGATCATAGGGTAGTTCTACCTTTAATTGTAGGGTTGAGCTCTAGACGGTTTTGCTCCGTGGCTGCACCAATGACATCCCCACCGAGAGTGCTTGTCTTTCGGATCATGGTCATTCTGACAGGTGCGAGGTGACGTCTCATCGTGGGCTTGATCTGCATTTCCCAGGTGCCGAGTGATGGTGAGCACGTCTGTTGGTCATCTGCGTGTCTTCTTTGGAAAAAATGTTTAATTTAGTTCCTCTGCACATTTTTAAAATAGATGGCTTGTTGTTGTTGTCACCGACTTAGGAGTTCTTCATATATTCTGGATATCAACCCCTTAACCGAGGTGTGGCTTGCGAATATCTGCTCTCGTTCTACGGGCTGCTGCATCGCTCTCCCCCCTCCTTCTTTTGCTATGCGGGATCTTTGAAGTTTCATGTAGTCTCACTTTTTCATTTTTGCTTTTGTTGCTCAAGTTTTTGTGTTGTATCTAAAAGCTTGTTGCCAAGACCATCATCGAGGAGTTTTTTTCTTTGTTTTCATCAAGGGGTTTTACAGTTTGAGGTCTCATGCTTAAGTCTTTTTCATTTTTGAGCGTTGTAAAACAGAGGTCCAGTTTTACCTTTTCGATTGAACTATAGTCGACATACAACATTAGAACAGTTTCAGATATAAGACAGAGTGATTCAACATTTATATATCATGAAATTTCACTTTTCTGCCTGTTTATATATTATGAAATTTTCACTTTTCCCAGCGCCATTTATTGAAGAGACTATCTCTTCCTCACTAATATTCTTGCTCCCTCGTCAAATGCTAGTTTACCATGTATGCAAGAGTTCGTTTTGGGGCTTTCCAAAGTCTATTTTGATGCCAGTACCGTGCCGTTGTGATTACTGTAGCTTGTATTATAGTTTGAAATCAGGACCTGTGGTGCCTCCAGGTTTGTTCTTTCTTTCTCGGGACTGCTTGGCCAGTCAGGGTCTTTCCTGGTTCCATAAATATTTTAGGATCTTTTCTATTTCTGTGGAAAATGCCATTGGAATTTTGATGGACATTGCACTGAATCTATGTAAGGCTTTGGGTAGTGTGGACATTTTAACAATATTAATTCTTCTGATCCATGAACACAGATGCATGTTTTTCCATTTGTTGTGTCTTCTCCAATCTCCTCCATCAAAGTCCTGTAGTTTCCAGAGTACGGATCTTTCATTTCTTTGGTTAAACTTATTTCTAAGTATTTTATGTTTTTTGTTTTGTTTTGCTTTGTTTGCTATAGTGAAAAGCAATCGTGATTTCCTTATTTCTTTTTTCATATATTATAGGAAATAGAAGAGCGGCTGATTCTGTTGATTTTTTATCCTGTGACGTTACTGAATTTATTGATTAGTTCCAACAGATTTTGGCTTAGTCCTTAGGATTTTCTCTGTATAAGATCACCTCATCTGCAAATAAAGACAATTTTACTCCTTGCTTTACGACCTGGGTGTTTTTTCTTTCCTCGTGCCTGATGGTTCCAGCTACGACATCCAGAACTATGTTGGATAGCGGCGGTGAGAGCCGGCACCTTTGTTTTGTTCCTGATCTTAGGGGAAAAGCCTTCAGCCTTTCACTCCGGAGTGTGGCGTTTGCTGCTGGTCGGTCACACAGGCCTTAATTATGTTGAGGGGCGTTCCTTCTGTCCTCTGCTCATCCAGCCCGTCGGTCGTGAGAGGACGTTGTATGTTGTGCTTCTCCTGCCCCTGTTAGGAGGGTCACGGGTTTCCGTTCTTCCGTCTCTTCACTCGACGCATCGTACTTACCACTCGGCGGACGTTGAACCATCCTTGTGTCCCAGCGACGGATCCTGCTTGACTGTGGCGTCCGCTTCCTTTGATGTGTTGAATTCAATTTGCTAGTATTTTGTTGAGAATGTCTTGTTTTTCGATATAGGAGTTTTAATGCTATACATTTCTGTCCAAATATGGCTTAAGCTATGTTTCACAGGCAATTTTAAAATTGACTTTCACTTACATTCGATTCTAAATATTTTTAAATTTCCTCTCACTTCCTCTTTCAGCTACACATTACTTGTCAGGTTTTCATTTAATTTCCAGATATTTGAAAATTCTCTGGACTTGTTTTCAGGTAGGGACCCCCAAATTAATGATATTGTGGCAGAAGAACAAATTTTATATCTTTTATTATTTAATTAAAAGCTGTTGACTTGTTTTCTGGCTAAGAGTATGATTGACCTAGGTGCATCCCCCATATGCACACAAAAAACACACATGCCGCCGGTAGGGAGAGCGTTCTATAAGTGTTCGTTGACCCGAGTTGGTGGACAGTGTTGTGTAAGTGTGCTCCGTGTCACTGATTCTTGGCCTTCCTGCTCTGTGGAATCCTCAGTGATGACTGCCAGCATCTCCAACTGCCCTCGTGTCTCTTTTTGTTCAATTCAACCCATCCTTGTTTCGGGCGTATGGAAGTTCTCTCACAGATGCAGACGCATCTGTTAGCATTGTTATGCCTCCTCGTATGCTCTTAAGTATGTTTTGGTGGTTATGGCAATAGTTCATGTTCTGAATTTCAATCTGCCTAATACGAATACCCCACCTACTTCTGATCTGTATTTGCTGTGTATTTCTATGTTCTTACTTTTGTCTATTCTACTTCTGTATTTTTTAAATGAGTTTCTTTTTATTTAAGATTTTAGTTATTTATTTGACAGAGAGAATGAGCACAGGTAGGCAGAGTGGCTGGCAGAGAGAGAGGGAGAAGCAGGCTTCCTCCCGAGGAGGGAGCCCCAAATGGGGTTCAACCCCAGGACCCTGAGATCATGACTTGAGCCAAAAGCGGAGGCTTAACCCACTGAGCCACCCAGGCGCCCTTTCAATGATTTTCTTGAGAAAATCATATATTTGAGGATGAATATCTGCCTTTAATTGGGGAGCTTAAACCTTTGTACTTAAATCTACCATCTTGTGGTTGCTATTTTTTTAAAAGATTGTATTTACTTATTTGACAGACTGAGATCACAAGCAGGCAGAGAGGCAGGCAGAGAGAGAGGAGGAAGCAGGCTCCCCGCCGAGCAGAGAGCCCGATGCGGGACTCGATCCCAGAACCCCGAGATCATGACCTGAGCCAAAGGCAGAGGCTTTAACCCACTGAGCCACCCAGGTGCTCGTGGTTGCTATTTTTTAAAATATTTGTTCCATCTGTACTTTGATCCTTTTCTTTCTTTTCCAGCCTGCTTTTGTGTCATTTGTTATGATTCTAATTTTATCTCCACTATTGTTTTATTAGTTACAACTTTTTAAATAATTTTAAGAGTTCACTCTATGCTTTGTAATATGCACTGACTTTATCAGAATTCACCTCCAAATAATATCATAAAACTTACTCTACGGTTTAATAGCCTTGCAGCTTCATACTTCCTGTTCCTCCTTCCATCATTTGTGGTTACTGACATATATTTTAATTTTTACTTGGAGATACACATCTATTATTTCACTACTGCTTATTCCTTATACAGTTAGTTATCTTTTGGAGCAATTAAAAAAGGACAACTTACGTTTACCTTACCGTAGCTTATCTCTAGAACTCTGTGTTTCTTCTTGCACAGTTAGCTTCTCCCTCCGATTATATAACTTCTGCTTGATAAGCTTCCTTATAATTTCTTGAATACAGGCTGACAATGAATTCTCTTCAGCTTTAGTTTGTTTGGAAAAAATATTTATTTCACCTTATTTTTGAGTGCTGTTTTTGTTGCTACGATATTTTTATTTCAGTCTTTTAAAAATGTCCTTTGGTGCCTTCCGGCTTCTATAGGTTCTGACAGTAAAACTCTTGCAATTTTAAGATTTGTTTCTATATATGTGGTGTGTTTTTTTTCCTTTAGTTGTCTTCAAGATTTATTTTTAATCTTTGATTTGTCTAGTTTTCAGTCCTGGGAGCTTGCTGAATTTGGAGTCCTGTTTTGATCAGTTTCATAATTTTTTTTTTATCTCTTCTGGTCATTATTTCTTCAAATATTTTTTCTGCCATATTTTCTCTCCTTCTCAGAGTTCAGTTATATGTATATTAAACCATTTGTTATAAATGTCATAGTGCTGAGAAAGTATCCTCTATTTTTTTCACCTGTTTTATCTTTGTGTTACAATTTCAGCAATTTCTAATGACCTATCTTAAGTTCACTCATCCCTTCCTTGGATGTATCACATCTACTCATGAATCCATTGAAGTAATTCTTAATTTCTCATACCATGCTTTTTTCAGATTGATTTTTTCTTATATTTTCCATATCTGTGATGAAATTCTCCATCTATTTATGTAGTTTTCCCTCCTTTCCTATTAATTCATGAAGATATTAATCATAGTAATTCAATGTCTCTATCTGATAGTTCAGTATCTGTGCCATCTGAGGATCTGGTTCTGTTGCTTATTTTATCTCTTGATTATGGTTTATCATCTCTTGCTTTGTTTGTGTGTCTTATAACTTTTTAGTTGAATGCCATACGTGATGAGTAGAACAATAGAGGGTGCAATGAATAGGATTTACTCCTATAAATGGGTACCCCTTTTCTTCTGTGAAGCTGCTAGTAAAGGAGGTATGTCCATATATTTGAGTGTTGACCTGGATTTGGACTTCATTGCTGCAGTAGCCTGTAACACCCTATAGGCTTCAAACCCCTTTAATGATGACTTCTGCTTGGGGAAGTTCTGGGGTATCTGACAGACTTTCTTAATATTTGTGCTCCCCTCCTTCAGTTTGCAGCCACCCTCCTATTTCTGCATCACAAGTAAGGGTCACTCTCCGTGTCTTGCCCTGCAACACCAGCAAATGGCTGTTGCTCTCATTCATCTGCTTAGTGGACAGCAGGCCTGGTCCAGTCTCAGACCCAGATAACCTTCTTATTGGGGCTTTAAGTATAAGAATTTCCTAATGTTTCTGCTTCTTTTAAAAAAGTTGAGGGATTTTGAGTTTGTGCTCATGTTTCTCATTTCTCTTCTCCCCAGTTATATCAGTACATTTTGGGGTTGTCCATTCAGATTATAATTATTATTGTAATTCCTTCTCATCAAGAATATTGCTTAGAATTATTCACCTACTCCTGTAACGAAATTAAAAAGTATTCTATGTAACTGGCAGATTATTTATAATTACAGATATTCTGAAACCTGACTAGCCACATTCTTAGTTTTTGCTTTAGATTAATTTCTCAGTTGGTGGAGGAAATTAAAGAGAGACTATACATTTTTATGATATAAACTTTTCCCAAATTTCTCATATTCTATAAAAGGATTCTAAAGTGTCATGATTTTCTAAAGTGTTGGTGCTGTCCTGATTTGGAAATCAGAGGAAATGTAAGATCAAGTCTGCTTTTTAAAATTTAACTGGTGACTGCTTGAGAAAAGAGGACCAGCACATCCCACATAACCATATAAAAGTAGACAAAGTCAAAACATAAATGGAACAGCAAAAGAATAAAAACAGATTAAAAGAAAGGACTTACAGAGAACACACTGATGGTCACCAGAGGGGTGGGGGGAATGGGTTAATGGTGATGGGGTTAAAGGGGTGCACTTGTCCTTAGAACACCAGGTGCTGTATGGAAGCATTGAATCACTACATTGTACACCTGAAACTAATATTATACTGTATGTTAAATAAGACTAAAATAAAAACTTTAAAAATAATAAAAATAAAGGAATTACAAGATACCATTAGAAACAAGATACAATAATATAACAGAAGAAATAAAAAAAAAAACAGAAAAGCAGACATAAATATGCTCAACTACATCTTTAAAAGGCAAAGGCAGAGACTGTGCCTTTCAATAGTGAACCTGAGCTTAAAACAAAAGACGAGGCAAAACCCACAGGAGAAACAACACGGAGATGTAACATAATGCAGCCAGAAGAAAAATAACATTCCCTGGAGAATTTGAGGCGAAAACTTTGGTGTGACAAAGCTGATCTGTTGCTCATTTGAGAACATGTTTCCCTTACTGATGCATGTGTCTGACTTCCCTGTTGAAATACATTTCTTCAATCACAGACTTTTGTCCTCATAATTCTCAAAAGCTCCCCCACCAACTAGCGGTGTCTGGTGCTGAAGAATGACATGAAGCTACATGAAGCGGTGCCTCTCCCTCTCATGCATACAGTTCCTCAGGACATAGTGGGTAAGACACATGGCGCAGCCACACTGCACACCCCTGCTGCTCTCGGTGTTGCATGGAGGCCGGAGACAAATCGATGTGCTGTTTGCTTTCTATTTTACGTATCACCTCATCTCATCATCCTCATCTCTTGTTCCAGAAACGCATGCTTAAGACTCTTCCTGCATTGTCTTCCATCATTACATCCAGAATCAGCTCTTCTCTTTAAGGATTTTAATTGCCAGCGTTCAAAAGTTCCCTTGCATTCTCTTCTCGCATCTGACTATCTTTCTGCATGACTTTGCATCTTGGCTGCTCTCTTTTGATCTTATTTTTTGCTGCTTTTCTATAACACTCTTTTTTTTTTTCTAATAAGGTAAACCGAATGTTAATTTATCCAAAATATTTATCAGTTCCCATGCAAGAACCTGTTCCTAGGTTTGTTTCTCTTCCACATCTTTTGAATAAAAGAATCTTTTATGGAGCAAAATATGATTAGGCTCCCCACCCCATCTTCCATCAGCTTTCTCTCTCTCTCTCTCTCTCTCTCACTGGTCATCTTTGAATGAGGTCAGTTTGACTTTTTTTCCACCAAGGTGTTGGTAGAATCAGGTTCTTTGATTTTAAGCTAAAGGGCAAGGTTGTACAGACAACTTTTAGACAAATCTCCACGTTACACCAAACTACTATTTCATACATCTTTACTGGACAGAACCTCCCTTTGCTTGATACTCTGAATCTAAGTAATTTTCTTTCTGAGCACCTTGAGGGACCCAGAAGTTCTCCTTTTTACAAGTACGGAACAGAGATTCCAGAGGAAGCATGGTTCCCACACCAGCCCTGTCTCCTCTTCTGCTTGCTATCATCCTTGTGTCCTAAGATGTGGTGCAACCCTTCTCCTCCCTGGAAAGATGGGCTCCCCGCCTGCTGCATGAGAGAAAGGGGATGTCGGTGGAAGAGAGAAAGCAAAGACACAGACCTAAGTGTGGGGGGAGCTCCTCAAGAGAAGAGTGTGTCTGTGCGGGCGGCCCACTGACTCTCCTCCCCAGCAGTCTTGCCTTGAATCAATTTCCTAGATCTGGGAATGAATGAGTCCTGGCTTATTTCTCAATTCAACCCATTCACACTGTAATTAGGGATAATTCCTTAAAAAGCCGCTAAATTATTCATTAGAGACTTAAGTTTCTAGTACAGCTGTAACTTTGCATATTTTTAAAATGCTTGGATTTACTTTTCAATGAGAAAAACGCTCTGTCTTCTCTGTGTCTGCTTCACTTTGCTGAAGGAACAATGGATCCCGAGCCAAGGAAAGAGGGAAAATTCCACAGCACCCTGTAAAGAGCCGGGGCTTACACACCACCCAGTCCAGTGGGATCATGGGGCTCACAACTGCTGCCCCTTCCTTGCTCCCTGCCCCTCTCTGTCTTCTTCTGTGGTGTGGCCACACTCAGCCACGTGTGATGACCAGACACATTTCTCATGTGTTTGTCTCTTGGCACATTCTATGCCCTTCGTTTGGAACCCCATTCCCTCTCCTGCCCTATCCAAGTTCTGCTAAGTCTTGGAGATGTGTGTCAGGTGTCATCACCTCCCCCCCGGGGGTGGGCCCTCTCCTGATGATCCCCATCCCGAGACCTCCTCAAAGGTCTACAGTGAGCATACAAGATCCATGTTGCATGATCTCATCTTCTGACTTGCCTGTTCCCCACTAGAGCATGACCTCCCTCCCAGCACCCTGCATGGCCGGCAGGAGCGTGGTCCAGGGAATGAAGCAAGAGTATGATATTAACCATTAGGTTCCAGGATGGAAAGCAGCCAATGTGCTTCTCTCAGATTTGCATATGATGGCAGAGCGGCCCTAGTACCTTCAATATAAGTGAGTCTAATACAGATCAAAATGAAGTAAGGTCCTTTATAATATTTATTAGGCTTCAGATGACTTATCTAAATTCACAGCTATGCTAATATTACATGAGACCCTGTTGCTGTGCACTCAGCTACCCAACAACACATCAGGTTGTGAGATATTAACACAAGTCTCCAAGGCCACCCAACACCGCCATCCCTGCCTGTTTCAATGTCTAATCCAGTTCAATGAACGGCGCAATTAGTCAAACAAAGCTGCTATCTATGTCTTATCTTTGGAGCTCATGGCACATATTGACCTTGTCCTGCATACAAAACATGACTCCCAAAGTGATTATTACACAAAATTACTACCCACCCAAGAAAGGAAAATGAGCTTCGCTCACTAGACCTATTTAAAATGAGGGGGTTTGACTCATTCTTCTGTTTCTTTTGGAGTTCTGATGGTGTTCCTTTGATTAATTGAAATCAGATCAATAAAACATATCTATCATATAAAACCATTGACTTACAAATAGAACAGTGTATAACAAGGTTGATGAACTTAAAAATCAACTATATGTCATATTTGTACATGATATATTAATAGAAGATATGCAATGTTTTATATTTTAAATGTATAACTATATAACAAAAATAAATGTAATATCTAAATTTATTGATCTATAATAGGATAAAAAATTTAATAGCAATTTTTGAAAGAGAGAGAGAGAAAGATCCTGAGTGGGTGAGCAGGTGGTGGGGGTGGGAGAGGCCAGAGAGAGGGAGAATCCTAAGCAGTTTCTGTGCCCAGCAGGGGGCCTGACCCAGTGCTTGATCTTATGACCCCAAGATCGTGGACTGAGCTGAGATCAAGAGCCCACTGCTCAAGCAGCTGGGCTGCCCAAGAGCCCCTTCATGATTACTTTTACCAGTTTTCCGGAACTTGACCTGTAACATGGTTCAGTGCATTTTTATTTTCTTAACTCTGGTGAACCTACAACGACGTGTCTTTGTTAGCTGACCTGGAGCTGACTTTGCCTTCTGCAGTTACGAGCTCTCTTCCCCGCTTCTCTGTTAAGCAGTTAGTAACACACAATCCACCCCTTCAATACCTTGTTTGTACACAGGGCATTTAACACCTGCTTTCCACAACAGTAGTTCCTAAAGATTCTGAAATTTATTTAAAAATTCAAAATTTTCACAAAGTTTGAAAACTCCCATCTCAAACACATGCATTTAACTGTTATTAAATTACCTCTAGGGACAGACACATTTCTCTCCAAAAGACAAGTAAAAATGTAAGTCTTATATTCTTATGGGTTATAAGTTCAAAAACAAAAACAAAACCAGGGGAAAACAGAAGCAGAGATTTTTCAGATAGTGGACCAGGTCAGAGTGATTATTCTATTATCAACCATTCTATTATCAACTAGAACATGCCCTTTAAAATAAAGTAGTCAAAAGTCAAAGGTAAAATGAGCATAAATCTGCTTTAAATAAAGTACGAGATGTTGGCCACACAACAAACAATATCCATACGAGAGAAAATCTGTTAGTTGCCACGAGCGTCCTTAACTATGTATTTAACACGTTCATAGTAAAGGTTTTCTTTTTTTAAGATTTATTTATGTATTTATTTATTTGACAGCAAGAGACACAGTGAGAGAGGGAGCACAAGCAGGGGCAGTGGGAGAGGGAGAATGTGCTTCCTGCGGAGCAGGGAGCCCAATGTAGGGCTCATCACAGGATCCTGGGATCATGACCTGAGCCAAGGGCAGACTCTTGACGACTGAGTCCCCCGGGTGTCCCCACAGTAAGGGTTTTCTAAAAAGAGGAGCAGGTATACCGAGAAATGTCTCTGTGATACTCAAGGATGGTACGTGAGCCATCTGAAGTCATGGAGTCCTTACGTGATACGTGTAATCTGATCATCCTGTATGGTCATTGAATTAAATAGGAAACAGGACCATCTTAGCCTAAAATGTTCATAAATGTATGCGTGATATGTATGCAGATTTTAATGACTCAGTAATGCACCACTGCAAGGACAGAAGGCAAGTTTCAGTCAAGAACTATCAAAGCCTGTGACAAACACGAATAGTTGAGCTGTTCCTCCTGATTTATTACTAAACAAGGTCTCTTCCAAACTAGAACATGCAAGGTAGGCAGAGGGAGCAGGAGATAAATACATGTCCTAAACTGGCACGGTGTTATCCACAGGAACACATCCTTGTTACTGAATTTTACAGACGCACATTGAGAAAAGCTTGGTAGGTAGGAGATTACAGGAAGATAATGTAATTCTGAAGTCATAAAATATTCCATAATGGAAGGCGTTGCAAGATCATCTTGGCATGGACAACGCTCGCTTTTATACTATGATCTATGTTAAGGTGATTTTAAAAATCAATTTAAAAATTCATAAGATGATTTTATTCTCCTGTTGCTACATAGGTTTATTATACAATCTTTCATCCAGAGATTATTTCATGAGAGTCTGTTCCAGGACAAATGTTCTTTCAGGCCACTAGGCTCCAAAGATAGAACAAAATCCATCTTCCAAACAGTGTATTTTTATAGGTCCTTCCCAATATCACCCCCAGCATGCAGGCAAAACTCACAAACATCTTTCAGGTGCCCCCGCCCTGCAGACCAGGGAGCTTGGCTACATGAGCCCTATGCCACCCGAGGAACGTGCGGGCAATGACCTGTCTGATCCATTAGTACTCCTATTAAGAGCAGAAGACTCAGCCCGAGCCTAAAAACTGAGCACTGAGAACTGGGGTTCTATCAAAATCCCCTCAGCCATACCTTGATCTTAAAAACAGATTCCACAGTCTAAAAACACAACGAATAAACTACTCAACACCCGATTTCTTTATAAAAAAGAATCGTGTTCATGAAAAAAAGTTACAACATGAAATAATCATTTTGCTAAAATGACAAATATAGTTTTCATACCTAAAACTAACTTATGACTAAAGCAGAAACAAAAAATAATATGTATTTGGGGCACCAACCTGGTATTAGCTGAGGTGCTAACAGCCCCGTGGGAAGAGGCCAGGAGGCAGGAGCTGGTCTGGATAGAGACAGGGCGACTTGGTTCGCCAACAGATGAGGCTTTTCATGCCCACGGAACAACCTTGACTCCTCAGGATATATCCACGTTGAGTCCAGAGCAAAGGAATTATTAAAAAAGATCTGTCCAAAAATAAAGCGAGCATAACACGTAAGAAAAGACACATGATAAAAGCTAAACCCTGCTGTAAAATAGTTCTCTTTCTGACATTGATCAAATACTGGGGATTCTGTAAGTGGGACCCTCTAAAGGCATCATCCTAAACCCTGAAGATCCATGGTGCCGACAACAGTCACCTTCTAGATGAAGTCTCCTGGGCCAGTCTTCTACCATTGACGTGCTTAATTGAGCCTAGAGGCCAGTCTACAAATGGAAGAATCCCTCAGTGAGGTAAACAGTGTGCCGTGGGAAAGTCACCATATTACTTGTCTTTAGTTTTCAAGTAAACACAGTGTGGCACTTAAATTTGAATCCAAAAGCTAACATAAATCATCAGAAAGATGAACACTTAAAGCAGTAACAGCAAGAAAAACCTCATAAAATTTGTACTTAAAGTATACAATGTTTAAGACTATATTTTGATCAATGCTTACAGATCTAAAAACTGAAAAAAAAAATTTCAAGTGGATTCTGATTCAGAAGTAGAAACTTTTCATGGCTCCAGGGAATCCAGATTTTTCAGTTAAAACAAAAGAACCCCCCACCTCTGCTGGTGTTTTTGAACAGATTGACCTTATTCTGAAAAGATTTATCTCTAGACCTAGATATTGCAATTAGAAAACACATTATGTTTTCTGCTGTTATGGAAATGCCCAACAAATTAATAATTAATGGCCCATTCATCTAATTAAACTACTTGCATTTTACCTTACAATTGGGTATCCTTTTCTCTATCCAACTTTTCCCAACAGGAGGTGGAAGGGCAGACGGGCAGACGTGTGGGAAAACGGGCACCAGCTCCACAGTGGGAGAGGGAGAGAGTCCTATGGACGGAGAATGGCCACCGCACAGCCACTGCAACCCAAGAAAACACAAGGGAGTGCTCGTTAGCCTAAACCTATCAACTACTTTGTACCACAAGATGTGAAAGCATAGCTGCTTTAAGAAAATAATTTTAAAATACATGTATTCGATTAGGAGAGAAATTCCTCCTTTCAAGAGTGAAGAAAAACCATAAATAATCACAAATTTTCAAAATGTATTAAAGCTTTCATATTGGAATCATCACAAAGCATCACCAACATTGCATTCTTCGATACTGGGAAAGAATTTCTAAGCACAAAGCCATGAGAATATGGTAAGAAATGGGTTTCTACCCTGAGATAATGAGAAACCACAATGGATAGATGAAATGCTGGGTACTCCTTCTATAATTCTGGAATTCTTTTCACAAGCAAGTAGGAAGCTCTATTTTATGATAATGCTTTCAACACAAATTCTTGTATTAATTACACTTATCATTGAAAAACCAACACAACTAATAGTTTCAAAATAAAATTATCTCAGGGGTTAGGATTCAAAGTTTCCCAAGGTTCACAAATGCAAATACACTCCAAGGCAGAGAAAATATAAGTGAGCTTATCAGACAACTGAAGATCCCGATGCACAGAACAGAACAGCAACATCGGAGGGGGAGCAGACATTTAGGAGACAGTCTCTCTAATTTAAATAACTGAGTCGTCATCAGTGGAGAACTAATAAGATTATTGTTTGATGGTATGGAACACTTTGATATTTATTTGTTTTAAAATTGTAAAAGCTTCTTTGATCTTCCTGTTAATGTGAAAATATTCTTCTGGCTCTAAATATTGTTATTGAACAGAAAATATGTAGCACAAAATATTTAAGAGATAAGTTTTTTTAGATTTTTCTGTTTAAATACACACACACACACACACACACACACACACACAAATGCAGTGTTCCCTACTGAAAAAAAAAACTGTAGTTCCTTGACATTCTATACCTCTAGTGGTAGGACTCTGATATAACAACCTTTTCAAAACATGGGAAAAGCTACCGACGTTTATTCGATAAAACCCAATACGAACTGCATCACATATCAGAACGTGATACCCGGCACCTTATATGTGATGTATCCTTAAGTCTGAAGACCAATTTAGGAGGACTTTAACAACATTTTTTAGAAAAGCTCACGAGATAATATTGGAATTAAATTAATTAAATGCTGTATTCTAACACACCACTCATTTGAATATGCTAATGAGGACAATCTTGGGAATAAAATACATGTTATTCCCTGATTTAAATGCATCTGCATGTTAGACAGCAAACAATGGGTCTTGCCAAAACGAGCCTGCCCTGCTCTGTGGCACCATTAATCAAAGGTACAGTCACTTTTTCTTTTTAATACCACGTTTTAAACCCCAAACTCTTCTGGAGTGCAATATGGCATTAGCTAATTTAGTGGACTCAGGCTGACCTAGGTGGAAGGGAAAATCGCCGGCAATGTTTCTCAGTATTAAAGACAGGATTTCCTTGCCGGCTCCCATTGGTTTGAATTCTCTTAAGCATTGTTCTGAGTCTATTGTAAAATTAAAAAAAAAAAGAAAGAAAGAAAAAGAAAAAAAAGGGGGGGGGGCCCAGATCAGAATCAGAAATAGCTACTGATTCCCAGCTTGCTTTTCAAGTCTGGCAGAGACTGTAAAAGTATTAACTTCCCGGCGATTCGTCAGCCACAGAACGCGGCTGCAACGCGGGGCTCCAGCGGCCGCTACTTCAGCACCGCGCTCTGGACAGCGACCCCGGCCCCCGCGAAAGTTGCGGCCAGGGCGGTCCCAGCTCCCGCCCGGGGCGCGGAGTCCCCAGCGCCCGGCCCGGGGCCGCGAGGACGTGCGGCCGAAACTGCCGGGAGGCAGAGCGGGACGTCGAAGCATGAACTTTGTTGCCGACGCATGGCTGCCAGGCTGCGCCCTGATGGCTCGAGGAGCCGAGCACCGCCGCGGGGAGGGCAGGGCGCGAGCCGCAGGGCCAGGGCCGCCTGGGGGGCCACGCGAGGGCCGCGCCCAGGGGGCGGAGCGGGGCTGGGGGGGCAGCCGGCGACCCCCCCCCCCCCCGGATCCCGGGGCCGGGGACACGTTACCTGCCCGTGGAGCAAGGGGTAGTGGTGCACGGAGGCGGCGGCGGCGGCGTGGTCTGGCGCAGAGGGCAGCGGCAGCAGCGGCAGCAGGGGCTCGCCGGGGGCTTGCCAGCCGGGCAGCCCCGGGAGCAGCGGGCCGGCGGGGGGCTGCGCCGAGGCGAGCAGCACGGGCGGGGGCGCGACCCCGGCGCCCAGCCGGAGCAGCCCGGCCGAGCCGGGAACCATCCAAACCCAGGGCGGCGGCGGCGGCGGCGGGTCTGCATTCATCGGCCAGAGGAGAGGCTGCCGCCGCCGGGGCTGCTGCTGCAGCTGCCGCCGCCGCCGCTGGAGCCTGGCGCCCACCAGCATCCTGCATCCCCGCGCGGGCGGCGGCGGCGGGGGCGGCGCGGGCGGCGGGCGCCCGAGGTGCGGGCCGGCGGCGGCGCGGGCTCCGGAGCCAACTCACTTGGTTCCGCGGCGCGGCCGCTCGCTCCGCCCCTGCCCCGCGCGGGGAGCCCCTCCTCCCGCCCGCCGC
>NC_081560.1:190390514-190446178 GCF_022355385.1 Mustela nigripes
CCGGGCGGCCGCGATCCGCTCCTCCCTCCTCCCGCGGCCGCCGGGCGCCCGCCGCCCCCAGCCCCCGCCCGGACCCCAGCGGCGGCGCGGGCGGGCGGCTCCGGGGCGCGGGCGCGCGGGCCGGGATCCCGCGGATCGCGCCCCCGGCTCCGGTGCCGCGCGGGAGGCCGCTGGCTCGCGCGGACGGTGCGCACGGAGGGGCGGCGAGCGCGGCCGGACCCGGGAGCCGAATGCAAGCGCGGCGGCGAGCGGAGGCCGGGCCGGCGGCGCGGGAGCCGGGCACGTCCTGCCGCCGGGCGGGGCCGGGGCGCGGGCTGGCACGGGGCCAGCCGCCCTCTGCCTGGCTTCAGCGGGGCCAAGGTCTCAGGGCCTCGAGGGGATGCTGGCTGCAGACCCGACGCCAGGGGGGCGTCCATCGCCACTGGACGCGGTCAGATTCCGTCTCGGGAAAATCTGCCCAACACTTCTTGACCCGCCGGCAGGTCCTCTGCCCCGGGTGCCCCTACTCCACGCCCCACCAGCACGCAGCAGGCAGGCCGCCTCTGGGCCTTTGCACACGATGGCCCCATGATCGCACTAGGAGCTGGTCCTAGACTCTCCCGGGCACAGGACTGTGCTCCTCCTTTACCCACGGCAAGCGGCTTCTGCTGGGCACCCTGAGCTGCCTGGGACTGAGGACGGACCCCTCCCTCCCAGGACCCTCGCTCAGCCCAAAGCACAGCCCCCGCCCGCGGAGGGAGCAGGTACAGCGCCAGTGACACGCAGTCACCGCCAGGCGGCGCGTCCCAGCCGCTCGGGCCCACCTCGAGCCGCAGACCCAGGTTCCTCGGAGCCGGGTCCCCTTCACCTCGGTGTGATCCCGGCCGGCAGCAGCGGCTCTGAGACCTAGCCCAGCCCTGGGCGGCTCGTGAGACAATCTGCTGCTTAGGTCGCTGAGCCGGAGCAGCCCAGCGCCAGTTGGGGGGCCTGTGCTTCTCTGCAGCATTGGATGAAGAGGCTTCTTGCCCCCGAAAGCAGAAAGGGGGGACCGAATTAGGGTGTATGCATTCAAGGGCATGTATGAAAAGCTCCCCCTGACCTGGACGGACAGCGTAACACCCCCACCCGCCTACACCCACAGCACAGCTGGGACTCCCCAAACGCCTTATCTCATCACCTCTGAACTGGTCTGCCGATCACCCCCTCTGAGACCACCTAGGGCAGCAGGGTGCATTCCGTTTGCTTCTAGCCTTGTGTGTTCGTCCTAATTTGCTTAATTTCCTCCTGGCCTGGCACGATTTCTTGTAGATCCGGGCATATGCTAATTTACATAGCTGGCATCCCCATACTTTCCTCCATGCAAACCAGTTTTCAATTAGCAAGTTTCGCTTTCTCTTTGATGCAAAAGTACTGGCAAGATTTTGTTTTTTCTCACCTAAAATCAGAAAGCTCTACAGATTAGAGGCTGTTACTATTCAGCCCAAGCCCTTAATTCATGTGCATATATCTGTCCGTGCATGCACAGGGGGTCCCAGTGTCTTGATCTTGATGGTCACAGCCTGACTAGGGTTCCAGAGCAGGCATCTTCCAGCAGGCTAATGTGGACCTCTTCAAGGGCCTGTTTGAAGCTGAGTTTTTGCCCCCCTTCTTCCTTTGGGGGCTAGAGACTGGGGACCGTTGGTGGCAGCGTATGGCTTCCTTTGGGGTATGCAAATGGCCGCATCCACTGACCCCCAGCTCCTGGGAGGGCAGGTTTAGCCATCATCATCATCTGTGGGTGCTTCAGCAGACACTTGGGGAGGAATCTTGCCCCCACTGCTTCACAGCACTGTCCTTAGAGTGGTTCTACTCAAGCGGGGGTTTGTCACCTGGTGATTTCCTCTGTCCCTGGGCCTTCCAGGGTCCTAAGTGCACGGTGCTCATCTCTGAATGAGAGCTGGAAAATCACTGTTCACACGAATAACTGCAAAGTAGCCCAAACTCCTCGGCTATTTCTTGCCATGGGCTTCACTGGATTCATTTATTACGGTGCCTTGAATGTTTTATTATACTGTGTGAATTCTACAGACATGGCCTAGGATAACACACATGCGGAGTGATTTCCAGTAATAAATGAACTGATGTGAAGGGGATGCAGGAGACGGGCTCGTCTTCAACTTCTGTTTCTTGTTTCAATCAGATTCATCTCAAGGTTCCCCCCATACTCTCCACTCAACCCGCAGACACATTAATCCCAGTGGGGATTTAAAGGACCCTGTTAAAGCAGGAAGCTCTCCTTGAGGACCAGAAATCAGGGAACCGCCCACCAGCAAAGGGAGGCTTCTGGGCCCGGCAGACCCGCACTGCTGGTGTGCACGTCTACTCTCTGGCAGTGCCTCCCGGCAGGTCAGCCCAGGGCAGGGCACATGGCTAGCACCCCACAAATCAGGCCCGTTTTCTGGGTGAGAAGTTTTCTTTAGAAAGGGTTTTATACACAATTAGGTTCAAGTTCTTCTAACCAATAAAAACAGCCTTAAGTTCATGTTATTCAGGGAAAACCAGCAGAAATTTGCAGCTAAGATGAGACTAACAGGCAAGAGGAGATTCACACCAGAAAAAAAAAAAAAAAAACGTGAATTATTGACGTATGCTAATGAGTTCTGAATAGTTTATTACCTTTCAGGAAAAAATAATGTTGGGCGTTAGGGAGAGATCAATGAAATAAGATTTTGCAGACTGTAAAAGGTATTTCTTTTTATTCCAAGTTATTTTATATCTGTTTTCTAAGTAAAAGCTAATAGAATCCAAAAACACGAGTCTCTTGCAGGCCTGCAGAGTTAAAACGAGCCTCGTCCCCACCCCAGTGCGGATGCCACCTCGTCCTTCCCTCCTGAACACCCACCAACTGTGACAGGATGAGGCCCTGGGTGGAGGCCAGGAAAGCCGCCGCCACCGCCACCGCGGGAGCCTGGTGGCTCCAGGAGGGGACTGGCAACGCGGTGCCTGTCTCAGTGCGGGGTCAGAAAGAGAGACTGCGGGAGTGGCTCTCGGGCTTTGGCGAACTTGGGAGATTCTGCAGCTGAGCCCTGGTCTCGAGGCAAGGACTTCAGGGGTGGCTGGCCTCGAGGACAGGGTGGACTCAGGCTTGATGGCGTTGAAGCCTCCACGGGACACCCAGACAGATACGCTGTCTCGGCTGGAAACTCAGCCAGGAGTTTGGGAGCAGAGTCATGGTTGGGGTATAGAACTGGGGTCAGCTCACAGTCCCTGGGGTCAGGGACGGGCGTGGGGTCACCCCAGGGGAGCACAGAGTGGGGAGGGAGAGGCCGCTCACCAGGTCACGTGTTGGGGAGTGAAGCTCCCTAAAAAACAGAGGGGTAAACCCAGGCAGGCAGTGACCTCAATCCATCATGGATGGACAGGAGTGTGCATGCTTGATAAAGGGTACTGTGACCCGTTTTACTATAAATGTGCGGCTCTAGAATATCTAGAAAACAGGAAAGCTTAATGAATACAACCCACTGAGAGAAAAAGAACGGGAACCTCTTTGACATCCCTTCCATCACCTTCCACAGCATTTTGTCCAGCTCATCTCCCCCCCCCTCTCTCTCTCCCTCCCTCTCTCTCTCTCTCTCTCTCTATATATATATATAACATGATTGTGTATCTTGTATGAGTATCTCACAGAGCGCATCCTATAATATTGCATTTTTAAAATATTTTATTGATTTATTGACTTGTGCGCTCGTGAGAGCAGATGCAGAGGCAGAGGGAGGGGCAGAAGCAGACTCTCCGCTGAGCAAGGAGCCCCAGACCCGGGACTCAGGACTGAGCCAAAAGCAGGTGCTTCACCAACTGAGCCACTCAGGCGCCCTTATAATATTGCATTTTATATTAAATCGTACCTTATAAAGAAAGTTTTAATTCAGCTTGTGCTATATATAATATTAAATGTTATTTTTCACTCAACTTCATAGTACAAGCACTTCTCCAAAGTATTAGAAATTCTTAGGGGAGCTGCTTCCTGACAGCACTGCAAATCCCCCGCTGAGGATCTTTAAGGGGAAGGAACCTGTGCCCTAATGAGAACTCAGTAGCACACCGTGGGACAATAGGGATATTGTAACAGGATGTTACAAAAATCGACTTACCAATCCATGCATCCATCCACAGTCACCCATCTCTGACACATGTCATCCCAAATAACGGAGTGGGTAGAGGCATGAGGAACAGAGGGAGGCTGCTGGGAACCCCGAGCCCCCTGTGGTTGCTGGAGGCTTGTTCCCTATCTCCCAGAGCAGGGTGAGAAGCCAGCTGCTCTCCCTGTGCACACAGCCTCCACCCTCCCCGGAGCAGGTCCCCGGGGCCACACCCGTGCTGGGGCACGAGGCACGTACATCTGCTGGCTCAGCTCCCCATCCCGGGGACGGCAGGACCGGACGCTCTTCTTTCTTCCCTCCCTCAGCAGTTCGGGGGACACTAGCCAGTGCCCGTGAACAGAAGACCCAGGCCGGATGCCCTACTCCTGAGCCTCCGCTGGACTTGGAGATCTGCTGTACGGCCACGTCCCACACAACAGACAGCAACACAGCCAGGGCGTTGAAGGTCGTGTGCACCAGAGGGGAGGGGGCTGCCACCCAGCCACATGCCAGATTAGTCTGCCCAGAGAGGCGACTTCCTGAGATCACACCGAGGCAGCCCGGGGAATCGAGCCCTGGAGAGTGACAGGGAGAGAGGGAGTTGTCCCTCATATGGTGACAGCACCGAGCATGTGGCTCTCCAGAGCAGTAGGTCCTGGTCAGGGGCTGAAGGAGCTCCTGCAGGCTCGGGTCTGCAGAGCAAAAAGTGGGAGCAGGGGCTGGCTATGCATGCTCAGGGTAGGCCACACTCATACCCTCTTTCTGCTCTTTGGACCAGGGTGACCTGAAAAGGCAGGGGGGGGGTCAGAGACTGTAGGACTGGGGGGCACTCCCAGGACGGGCTCTCCACAGTGTTGGGGGTCTCTCTGCCCCCCAGCAGAACTCCCGGCCCCTTCCTGTGCCCTCTGCTGCCCCCAGCTGCTGTGGAGCCAATGGGAGTCTTCAGCCTCCCGGTGCGATCAAGCAGGCACTTACGAGGAGGGACGGGCAGAGACGCAGGTGGACGCATTCTGAAGCGCGGAGCGATGTCCCTCCCTCATTCGTGGCACACATCTGGTGGCATCGGATGGCAGAATCTGTGGGTTTTGGAGACACAAAACTGCACTGGGACGGCAGAGCCCAGCCCAACAGCGAGCCTGAGGCGTGCCAAGCGGACCCCATTGCTGGCACCAACGCCGCACGCAGGATCGTTTTATTTTGTCCTGTCGAAGCCCGGTCTCCTCACGCCAGATGGAGGCCCGGGGTGGACGCCGCTCCAACCGCCGGACACGAAGTGCTCTTGGCGCTGCGGAGGGCGGGGGAGGGGTGGGATCCCCAGCATCCGCGTCGCTGCGAGAGGCACATGCGGCGGTCACTCGGCCTCGTTGCGCTGTGGCCTTGCGGCTCACGGCTTGGTGAGACGGGCCGCGGCTGGGAAACCCGTGACACCATTTCTGCTACTTGGAAGTAACTCAGGAGGAGAAGCGGCGTGGTCCGACCCGGGAGAAGTACAGTGCCCCGTGCGCTTTAACACAGTCTGACTGTTGGGGGCCCGGCCTGGAGCACAAGGTAACAGGTCAAGGGGAAGCCCCGCCGCGCCCCCGCCTAGCGGCAGAGGAGCCTTAGCGCGCCCGCGGCCTGGTTCCTCCGGCAGCTCGTCAGCCTCCTGGGCCCACGGCTCGCTCCTCGCCGTCCGGCCAGGTTCCCGGGGCGCAGCCCCCAGCTCCGCAGCGCAGGGTCTGAGCACACGGCTTTCGGCTTTCGAGGCTCCGGAACAACGAGCCTCCCGGGGAGCGGAGGGCGCGGGCGCGCAGGCAGCTCGGCGTCTGCCCACAGGAGCCCGAGCGCACCCAGACCCGCAGGCGGACCGCGCCGGCTCCCCGGGGGCAGCGCCGAGTTCGCCCCGGACGCAGGCTCGCGGGGCGGCGGGAACCGAGCGGTCCGCCTGCGGGGCGACCGCCCGAGCGCGCAGGGCGGAGGGGGTGTCCCGCGAGCCGGCCATGCTCCGGCGCTCGGGCCAGGCGGACGCGCCCCTCCTCGGCCTCCTCGCCCGGCTCTGCTCTCCGCTTCCCCCGGGAGCGTCCGGCCCCGCAGCCTTTCTGCGCGGTTCGGTTTGGGCAAACAGCTCCCACCCCAAGTGGGGACAACGCTGAACCCGGCCACCGTAATGCTTCCAATCCAAATTCTCCGTTCTCGATAATAAATTATATTGCAACGGGGGAAAAAACCTGAGGAAAGTCTAAACGTGCTGTCTGCACTATTGATCGTCTTACTATTTTTCACCTTGATACAATAGTCTTAGGGCAAGGGAAAAAACCGAGTTTCACAGTTAGGGTTTTTTTTTTCCCCCTGAAATGTTAACTTAAATAATTCTGTGTATTCAGCAAATTCTGCCATTTAACCTTTTCTCTGACTTTTCCAGCTCATTAATAAATATGGTGAAATACACTTGCTTTGGGACCAGTCTCTGGGGCATCAGACTTCTGACCTTTTTCCAAGTTCAGAATTAGACAGGGCACAGATTTGGATTATTTAAAGAGGTAAGTGGTAGAGCAGAGACACAAACACAAACCCCTGACTCTGAGAGTGAGGCTCCCAGGGCTGCTGGCAGAGGGACAGCCGGGCCATCGTGCAGCTAGCAAGCTGCTCTGTGAGCTCCTGGGCTGCCCCGAGGTCCGGCAGGTGAGAGCGACTTCGCAGAGCTGCGGTCTTGCTGCCAGGCCGCCCCTCCATAATCTGTCCGTGGGGGGCTGCGGGCAGGCAGCCCAAGGTCCCAACTCCAGTTCCCTGAAGTAGGTCACAAAGATTCTGCTCCCGGGCATCCCCCCGGCCAAGCCCTAACCTGACATCACTGGACCTCAGGGGTCTGCATATGAGAAAGGTTTGGATGGAGTCGGTCGTCTCCCACCAAGTGTGGCACCTCCTGAGCCCAGTCTCCGTGTGTCTCGGGGGCATGTGACTTTGGGCAAGTCCTGCCGCCTCCCTCGGGTCAGTTCCCAAATGGAAGACAGACGCGGGTCACACGACTTAGCAGGGCTCCCACAGAAGCAAACTGAGAAAGATATTTTCCAGCGGCTGGTATGGTCCTCGGGCTTCCTGTGTCCAGCAGCTCAGACACTGGTCCTCAGCTTCTTTGTCTTGGCTGTGTCCCCACTGCCCAGAACAGTGCCTGGAACATAGCAGCTCAATGAGAAAATACGCATGTGTCTTCGTCTGCTTCGGCTGCTGCAACAGAAGGCCCGAGCCGGGGTGCTTACCCATAAAACCTTCTTTCTCCCAGTTCTGCGGGGCAGAGAGCAGAGGCAAGCCAGCTGTGGTGGAACTCTAACAATGCCATCGAGCCCGTCGTGACCGCCGGTGACCTCAGCGAGCCGAACCCCTCCCCAAGGCCTCATCCTCAAGTGCCATCATGCCAGGGGGTAGGGGTCCAGCCTATGAGTCTGGGAAGCCGGGGGACAGACATTCAAAGCAGAGCAGCACATACAAAACCTCTGCCCTCCGTTCCAAAATCATATGAAATGTTCGAGGACTGCAAGCAGCTGGTGTCACCAGAGGGACCTTCCTGCACGACACAGTCATGGGGCAGCAGCCTCTCCGAGGGCCAGCAGCGAAACTGCCTCGGGCGTTCACCCAGCCCTGAGGCCCTGGGCTGTCTGGGGGCCCTGCGCCAGGTGCGGGGCGGGCCTGTCCCAACACCCTTCTGGGGCCTCAGAAGGAATACCTTCCTCTGAAGTCAGAGAAAAAGGCAAAATTAAATTAATTAAATTAAATTAAATTAAAAGTAAAGTAAAATAAACCTGGAAGAGGAGGCATATTGGCTCCCCAGATCTTCATTCCAAAAGAACTCTTTGCACGTGAGTAGACACGGACCGCACATCCCAGAACCACAGCCAGGCTGGGACCCAGGATCCTTCCAGACGCTACCGCAGCTGGGCTTTGGGGCGAGCAGGCTGCGCGCACGTGGGCCTCCCAAGCCCACCCTCAGTTGCCAGAGCCCCAGATCCATCCCACCAAGTTCCCGCTGCTCCCCCAAGGCAGGCCCGGGGCACCCGAGGCCCTTCCGGCAGCCGAGTCGGGACCAGGGTCCTGGTCCCTTGGCCCACAGTCTGTCTTGCACCAGCACGACAAGGACCGGTTACAGATGAACAGACTGGTTTGGGGAAGGAGAGGACTGTCCCCCAGGAAACATCCCAGTCCGCCTGAGCCGCCCAGAGCCTGAGTCTCAGGGGTCCGCTGTGCCGACGCAGGTCTCTGTTGAGGGCTTCCCTCCCCCCTCGGCCTCTCCCCGCACCTGCTCTCTGTGCCGCTGTGACCGCCAGCATTTGCAGAAGACAAGTGATCACGCGAGGTGAGAGCCCTCTGCGTTAGCAGTGCTGGCTGGAAGGGGCTGACGTCCAAGGTTCCTGGGGCCACCACGACACTCAGACGTCCGCAGGCCTCTGGAGGGGGCACACAAGGCTGGAGGTCCTCAGCCTGCCCGGAATCTGCCCAGTAGCCTGCGGCAGATGAAGTGGGCGGATTTTCCCGTTAATAATGAGATGGTGGGGGCCGGGCTCCCCGGCCCACGCTCCGTGTCCTACTTGGCTCACCTTGACACCCAGAGCACCCGCCCAGTGAGGACACTGGGGTGCGGCGGCACAGGTGAGCTGCCCAGGGCCTGAACCCCACTGTGGCCCTGCGTTTACCTAAGTGGGCAAGACCCCTGCTCCTGAATGCTCAGGACAAGAGATAGGATTTCCTGTGCCCTCGCCGACTGGCACAGCCTCCCGAGGCCGCTCCCGCAGCCCTGTCCCAGCTCAGCTCGCCGGCTGCCACCCAGCTGTCTTGCACGGCTCTGCCCCTCACCCACGGGCTCAGTCCGAGTGCCACCTGTCACCCCTCGTGCTTTCTCTTGTGATGGATGGAAATGTCCTCCTCGTGCCTGGCCCCCAGCTCACTGCCCTCACCCAACAGCCCCTGCGGGGCACTCCCGGGGTGAGGAACAGGGTGCTGGCCGGTCCCGAGTCCTCCGCCACCCCCTTCCTTCTGCAGCCAGGATCTCTAGACTAGAAGTGGCACATGTCTCCCTCTCAGAACCAGAACACCATCGGCCAGCGCTCTCAGATGCGCTGGCTGAATAAGGCTCTTACGGACGCTATGCTGCGGACAAAGTTTCTCATGTGAAACACTGAAAAAAGTATGATTGAAATGTTAGAAAAATACAAGGCTGCATCGGGTAATAAAAGAACAAGTAGAGGAAATCCCGAGATGGCAAAAATGACAAGAGAACCCAAAATGGTGATGGGATGAAGCTGCAGCTGTCATCTGACCAGACGTTCACTGACCGCGGGGATGTCCATGTCCCTGGTGCTGTGGCCCGAGGCCAGGCAGGGGTGGCCCCACGAGGGTGACGGCCTCCGTGCGAGCCAGGAAGGGCGTCCCGCGAGAGGACGCAGCAACGCGTCCACCACGCACCTGAGCCCAGCTGTCGGGAGGAAACGCGTCCTCTGGAGGTGGACAACCACGGACTGTCCTCCCGCAGGCTGGAGTCGGCGTTCCCAGCGCCCACGTGACAGAACGAAGATCAGAGGTGGCCGCGAAGGGAGGTGGGCACGGGCTCCTGGCAGCAAGCCCTGGCGACTCCCCAAGAAGACACGAGAAGTCCAGCCGGTGGAGACGAGCCTCAGAAGCAGATCAAAGGCGCACCCGGGGCAGGCACGAGGACACGCGAGGACAGAAGTCATGTGACTGCGGTCGGAGGAGAAACATGAAATGGAAAGATCGGCCCCGAGAAAAATAGATTTATTTAATATTTTAATTCATTCTGCAGAAACTATTTTAAAATAGTTTAAAATACTGTCCTAACGTCGCACCTAAAGAAGGAGAGATTATAAAGACAGTGAGGTGAATGTGCACGTGGATTTATTGACTCTTTCAAAGAAAAGACTCACTGTCCAAGGGATGTGGATTACAAAGCAGCATAGACTGCACTGAGGACAGGAGGCACTGGGCAGAGGAGCACCCCGGGGTCCCGAGAGCCGCCCGTGGAGTTCCGAGGGTATGGGGGAAAAGGTTAGTGTGTCTCTTGCAAGAGACCTTTCCAGAAAGTGGCAGAAGGAAGAGAGGAGAGGGGAGGCGGCGTTCGGCAGGTCACGGACAGACAGTGTCCAGAACTCACGGAGCCACGAGTCCCAGCTGCTGGACGTGCCAGGGGTGCTCCCTCGAGCGCACGTCCTGTGTGTGTGGCCGTCGCCGAGGGTGCCCCGGGGCGTGCTCTGACCGGCCGCAGGACCGACGGACGCCTTCCTGAGTAGGGATGTAGCCGCGTCTCATGCACACGCAGGAGGGGAGACATGTAGGGCGCCAGGCACATACTCCAGTCGGCGGGGCTCCATGGGTCAGACCAGCCCTGCTGTCTTTTCCTCCTATTGGGAGATTCGAAATTGGTCAGGAATGACGCATGTGACAATAAATCACATGAAGGGGACATTCCCACCCCTGACCAGTAAGAGATGGGGTCTCGAAATGACCGGGCGTCTCCATGTGGCTGACCCTCTTGTCCACCCACAGCTCGAAACCTTCATGGACACATCACAGCACCTCAAATGGACCTGTGGACTTCCTAATGCATTTTAAAAATCAAGTTATTTCCTGGGGCGCCTGGGTGGCTCAATGGGTTAAAGCCTCTGCCTTCAGCTCAGGTCATGATCTCAGGGTCCTGTGATGGAGCCCCACATCGGGCTCTCTGCTCAGCGTGGAGCCTGCTTCCTCCTCTCTCTCTGCTGCCTCTCTGCCTGCTTCTCTGCCTACTTGTGATCTACAAATAAATAAATAAAATCTTTTTATTTTTTTTAATTTATTTTTAAAGATTTTATTTATTTATTTGACAGAGAGAGATCACAAGTAGACAGAGAGGCAGGCAGAGAGAGAGAAGGAAGCAGGCTCCCCACTGAGCAGAGAGCCCGATGCGGGGCTCAATCCCAGGACCCTGAGATCATGACCTGAGCCGAAGGCAGCGGCTTAACCCACTGAGCCACCCAGGCGCCCAATAAAATCTTTTTAAAAATCAAGTTATTTCCATAGACAAGACCCCATGTAAAATATTTGCCCACGGTGTCCCCAGTATTAGGGGCAGCCCTGCATGTGAGCGGGAACCAGGAGATGCTAGTCCAGGTGCACAGCTGTCAAAGAGTACTGTGGGGTGAGAAACAGGACCCCAGAGGGGCAGACGATGAACAGATCGTAGAACAGCTCCAAGTGTGCAGGAACCTAGTAACAGGCACTCAGGATACATAAAGTAAACACTAGCAGACTTTTGAATAGACAACGTAGTAGCCATTGCGGGGAAGTCTGACACATCTCATCTCCCTTAGCGGCGGGTACGGCAGCCGGATGACTCTGGTGCCCAAGAAATGAACAAGATCACGGAGATTGATGAATGGGGAACACAGGACCCAGCATCCGTGGAACACAGAGTGAGGGCGGAATGACGCTCTGTGGAAGCAAATAAAATCTGAAAGCATTTCCTACAACAGACCCTCAGTGTCGGGAGTTATGACGAGGTCTGGAGAGGGAAAACAAGTGGTGCCCGCGTCTGAGACAGCAGCAGAAACAGTGAGCAGAGGAAGCCTGGACGTGCGGCCAAAATGTACACGGGCCCCCACCTGACAACAGACAGTACATGCGTCCTGGGGGAGCTAAAAATTAGGTCATAATGACATAATGGACAAAAAAATGGCATGTGAATCTGGAAAGAAATAAAGATACTTACTAAATTTTCACTTTGTTAAATTAAATATGCATGTTAGGATTTTTCAGAGCAAATACTAAAGGAATAAAAATAGACTTTGGCAGTTTTTTAAAAATCAATATCTAAAAAAGTTGTTTGCATTTCCAGAATACATGCAAGTCGAATGTAAAACTTAAAATATGTAATATTTAAAATAGTAATACAAATGATGAAGTTTCTGAGAGTACTCTGACAGATAATGTGTAATTTTTTTTACAGGTAAAAGCATATAATTTTGTTGAGACATTGAGGAAAATCTTGAGAAGTGGATAAACCATATGTATGGGTGTGACTATTCAACATGTTAAAGCTGCCAGTTTCCCACACTGATGTATAATTTTAATGCAATCAGAATAATCAAAAGTCATTTTTTAATAGAACATAGGAAACGAATCCTCAAATACATCTCCCTGTGGAAAGGGCGAATATGGTTGGACGTGACAAGCCTGTCAGTCGGGAAGCTGTTCGGAAGTCCGTTCCACAAATGGCTTTGGAACTCTTGGATGAAAGCATGAAACACAACAGGACAAATGTGAACGTTTGCTCTTCAGAAGACACCACGAAGAAAATGTAAAAAGCAAACCAGAAACTGGAAGAAAAAACATTCATAGCACATTTATCTGACAAACGATGCAGAGTTTGCAAACGTCCAGCATGAAGAACGTCCTGCACGAGTAGCGCGGCGGACGGCCGCCCAGTAAGAAAGGCTGGCTACACGATTCGCAAAACAAGATATACGCACCCCTGATGCTCACTAAACGTCAGTGAGCTCTGGACAGTCACCTAATGTCATGAAGTACCCGGAAAATGCAAATTAAGACCCAAGGGAGATGCATGGCACGCGTCCCCAGGACGGCTAGAATTAACTGAGACACAAACCAAACTGACCATCGCAGGTGTGGTGAGGCCGTGGAGTAACCAGACGTCGTGCTCTGCAGAGAAGGACATTGGTGGTCCCACTCGCCCGCAGCTCTGTCGCTGGTTTCTTTTAACAGGAACCTTGGTGGCGGGACCCTCAATTTCCAGCTGAGATACATATAAACACGGCTGTAAGGGGCCCCTGGGTTGGTTGAGCATCTGCCTTCCGCTCAGGTCCTGATCCCAGAGTCCCGGGATGGAGCCTGCGCCCGGCTCCCTGCCCAGCCTGGAGTCTGCTTCTCCTCTGCCCCTCCCCCTGCTCCTGCTCTCTCTGTCAATAAATAAATAAACTCTTAAAAAGTCTATAAGAGCACTTGTATGAAATGTCTTAGTACATTTAGTCATCGTGGCCTCAAACTGGAGACATCCCAAAAGTCCATCAATACTGGACAACAAATTTCAGTGTATTCGAACAGTTAATTACTACTCAGCAATAAGAGCGCGTGCGCTCCTGATGTCTGCACTGTTGATCGTCTGGAGACATTACGCTCACTGAGAGAAGCCCGGCATCAGAGAACGCATACTTAATTCCATTTTTTTTTTTTTTACAAAATCCAAGGACAGGAAAAATAATCTTCAGTGAAAGAAATTGGGGCAGTGGTTGTCATAGGGATGGGGACTGACTTGAAGAGAAACTCTCTTAGGGAATGAACGTGCTCTGTATCGCCGGTGGATGGGGTTACATGGGTGCAAACATTTATCAAAACTCATCAAATTCTGCCCTCAAGATATGTGCATTGTACTATCTGCGCATTCGTCTCACAGAAACATGGGTAAAAGATAGAGCCACTTGTTTTATGCTTTTCAAAATTAAACTTTTTGTCTGAGGTCACTGTTGATTCACACTCAGTTGTAAGAAATAACACAGAGAGATTCTCTGTGCCTTTACCCAGTCCCCCGGCGGTAACGTCCTGCAGAACGGTGGTACATAACACAGCCAGCGGTCGGTCCGGCTGTGGTCAAGAGACAGAGCACGTCACCATCCCAAGGACCCCACGCACTGTCCTTCCTGCCACGCGCCTTCGACGCCGTCCCCACCACGTCCTGGACGCCCGGGACACACTAATGTCCTCTCCATCTGTACGACTGTGTCCTTTCAGGGTTGTGGCACAGACAGAATCACATGGCGGGAACCTTTGTGGTGGGTGTGGGTCGCTCAGTGTGATGGTCGGCACATGGCCCGGGTGGTCGCGCACGTTAAGGTTCCTTCTTTCTAGCTGCTCAGCAGCCGTTCGTGGTGTGAACAGACTGCGGTTGGTGTCGTGATCTACCCACAGAAGCCCGCCCGGATGACTTCGTGGTCTTGGCTAAGCTGAATGATGCCTCCACAAACACTAACGCGTGGGTCCTTCCAGAAACATGTGGTGTTTCCCCGAGATGAGTGCCCAGAAATGCGATTTCTGGGTCCTGTGATCGTTTCGTTCAAAGAAGCTGTCAAATGTTTGTCAGGAGGGCTTTACTCTTGTACGTTCCTGAACAAAAAATCCGGTTTCTCCTCATAGTCACCAGCATTTGGTGTGACAAGAGTCATTCCGGCAGATGTGAAGTCGGTAGGCTGAGTTGGTAGGAATGTCGAGCTCCTCTTCGTGTGTTCTCGCCACCTGCACACCCTCTTCAGTCAAATCCTCCTCGTATCTTTGCCCATCGTCAGTGGGGTTGTTTTTACACCATTGGGTTTCGAGGGTTCTTCACCTATTTGAGACAATCCTTTGCTGGACTGATGGTTTGCAAACACCTTTTCTCAGTCTTTACCTTCTCTTGTCACCCAATGAACAGAGTCTTTCATAGAGCAAGATATTTTCAATTTTATAAGTTTTTTTTAAAATTTTCCCCCCTTTTGTAGGTAATAGGTTTGGGGTCAAGTCTAGGAACTCTTAGCCTGGTCCTAGATATCAGATTTTTACTCCTATGTTCTTTTGTTCTTTCCTAAAAGTTTCAAGGTTCATATTTTTATTTATTTATTTATTTTTATTTATTTATTTTCAGCATAACAGTATTCATTATTTTTGCACCACACCCAGTGCTCCATGCAATCTGTGCCCTCCGTAATACCCACCACCTGGTACCCCAACCTCCACCCCCGCCCCTACAAAACCCTCAGATTGTTTTTCAATGTCCATAGTCTCTCGTGGTTCACCTCCCCTTCCAATTTCCCCCAACTCCCTTCTCTCTAACTCCCCATGTCCTCCATGCTATTTGTTATGCTCCACAAATAAGTGAAACCATATGATAATTGACTTTTTCTGCTTGACTTATTTCACTCAGCATCATCTCTTCCAGTCCCGTCCATGTTGCTACAAAAGTTGGGTATTCGTCCTTTCTGATGGAGGCATCATACTCCATAGTGTATATGGACCACATCTTCCGTATCCATTCGTCCGTTGAAGGGCATCTTGGTTCTTTCCACATTTTGGCGAACGTGGCCATTGCTGCTATAAACATTGGGGTACAGATGGCCCTTCTTTTCACGACATCTGTATCTTTGGGGTAAATACCCAGGAGTGCAATGGCAGGGTCATAGGGAAGTTCTATTAATTTCTTGAGGAATCTCCACACTGTTCTCCAAAGTGGCTGCACCAACTTGCATTCCCACCAACCGTGTAAGAGGGTTCCCCTTTCTCCACATCCCCTCCAACATATGTTGTTTCCTGACTTACTAATTTTGGCCATTCTAACTGGTGTAAGGTGATATCTCAATGTGGTTTTAATTTGAATCTCCCTGATGGCTAGTGATGATGAACATTTTTTCATGTGTCTGATAGTCATGTGTATGTCTTCATAGGAGAAGTGTCTGTTCATATCTTCTGCCCATTTTTTGATATGATTGTCTGTTTCGTGTGTGTTGAGTTTGAGGAGTTCTTTATAGATCCTGGATATCAGCCCTTTGTCTGTACTGTCATTTGCAAATATCTTCTCCCATTCCGTGGGTTGCCTCTTTGTTTTGTAGACTGTTTCCTTTGCTGTGCAGAAGCTTTTGATGTTGATGAAGTCCCAAAAGTTTATTTTCGCTTTTGTTTCCTTTGCCTTTGGAGACATATCTTGAAAGAAGTTGCTGTGGCTGATGTCGAAGAGATTACTGCCTGTGTTCTCCTCTAGGATTCTGATGGATTCCTGTCTCGCGTTGAGGTCTTTTATCCCTTTTGAGTTTATCTTTGTGTACGGTGTAAGAGAATGGTCGAGTTTCATTCTTCTACATATAGCTGCCCAGTTTTCCCAGCACCATTTATTGAAGAGACTGTCTTTTTTCCACTGTATATTTTTTCCTGTTTTGTCGAAGATTATTTGCCCATAGAGTTGAGGGTCTATATCTGGGCTCTCTACTCTGTTCCACTGGTCTATGTGTCTGTTTTTATGCCAGTACCATGTTGTCTTGGTGATCACAGCTTTGTAGTAAAGCTTGAAATCAGGTAACATGATGCCCCCAGTTTTATTTTTGTTTTTCAACATTTCCTTAGCGATTCGGGGTCTCTTCTGGTTCCATACAAATTTTTGGATTATTTGCTCCAGCTCTTTGAAGAATACCGGTGGAATTTTGATTGGGATGGCATTAAAAGTATAGATTGCTCTAGGCGGTATAGACATGTTAACAATGTTTATTCTTCCAATCCAAGAGCATGGAATGGTCTTCCATCTTTTTGTGTCTTCTTCAATTTCTTTCATGAGTGTTCTGTAGTTCCCAGAATACAGATCCTTTACCTCTTTGGTTAGGTTTATTCCCAGGTATCTTATGGTTCATATTTTGCACTAAGCCCTAATTCATTTTGAAATGATTTTCTCATAACACGTGACAGTTAGGTCATTTTGTTGTTGTTTGTTTTGCCCGTTGATCCCAGTCGTTCTAACACCACTGCCCCTCTGCCGAGAATGAGTTAGGCAACCAAAATAGCCCAAAAACCCATCAGCCGAGTAACGGACATACAAGCGTGACTTACCATGCCATGGAACATTGGCCACAAACAGGCATGAAACACTGACACCTGCTACAACACGAGTGAACCGTGAAGCTATGATGCCGAGAGAAAGAAGCCAGACACGAGAGATCACACATCACACGAGTCGATCCTTATGACGCGTCCAGAATAGGTGAACATGTAGAGACAGGAAACAGGCTGGTGGTTTCTCAAGGCTGGAAGGGATGTACGATAGAGGAATAATAGCTAAATATCGGGAGGTTCTTTATGGGGTGACGAAAGTGCTCTGAAATTTAAAGAAGTGGCAGGTGCACCAGAAAACACTGAATTGCCCACAGCCGACTGGCAGTGTCTGTGTCAGGGAAGCTGTAATGGGTGTGACGTCCTTCGGGCTACTTCTCTCTCTGTGGCTGGGGCTGTCTGGGCCCCGCAGGATGTTCGGCCGCGCCCCAGCCTTTCCTCATGGGCGCTGGTAGCAACGCCGCAAGTCACGATTCTGAAAAAATGTCTCCAAACACTGGCAAATACCCCATAAGAGGAATCTGTCAATGCTGAGAGCCGGTGTCGTAAGATAAGAAAACAGCAAAAAAAAAAGTAGATCTTGAAGCCAAGTCCATAGGCCGTCCTGGAGACAGCCAACATGATAAAGCTCTGTTATTCCGCACACCCCTACCAGCCCCGCGTGCGTGAGACTGGGAGCCACATGGACCGCTTTGAGAGCCTTCTCCTCAAAAGATGGCCTCCTCAGTCCCTGGGGCTCTGTCTGCCTGCCCTCTGCTTGACAAGGAACAAAGCAGAGGTTAGCAAACAGGTCCCTAAAACTCCCCATTGCTAATTCCATGGAAATATAGGCACGGCTTTGCACAAATCAGACACCCGCCCTACTCCATGGGTCGTCTCCCTTTTCCAATCCATCTTCACCAAGATGACTCGAGCTGAGTGCTTCCATTGGCTGAGCTGAAGACCCCATCCCCAGGGCTGACCAAGGCAGCATGCTCTGAAGAGGGCCCAGCTCGCGTCCCCTCGTATTTCCACTTTGTTGAGAGCAGCTTCAGCGGGTGCCGCACAATGGCTCTACTCTTGGGGGGCACGTTCCTGCTGTGTCCGAAAGGCCTTCTCCTCAACGACGTGCTCCGAAGGAGAATTCTGTATTCATACTCCTTAAGGAAGAGCATAAAGCAAAGGTGCCACCAGCCGGCAAGGCTGCCCCTCCTGGTATTTCATTCAAACTTGACCTTCCATAGGAAAAAGCATTAAAAACCCATATTTCAAGATTGATGGGTTGCACCACAAGAATAATTCCACTTTTACTATCCAGTGGCAAGATGCTTTTAAATAACATCGCTCATGCTGTTGAGGATGTCCCCTGGGAGCCTGCTTCATGAAGAGTCTATGAATAAAAGATTCAGAAGCAGCCTCGTCCTCCCCGGGTGCGGCAGAGGCTGGGAGGGGTGAGGCGTGAGGTGAGCTCGTGAGCACAAAGCCTGAGCGCCTTCCCAGCACCAGGAACGACACGGGTATCCACCAGATCAGCCCTAGAGGAGCGTCTGTGGGCTTAAAGACTGCCAAAGCAGCCCCTTGCCACACGCAAAGGTTGCTCCAGGAGCAAGTCACCCTGATTGAGGGAGTGTTATCCCGGGCTCCTCCGAAGCCTGAGCCCACACCCTGTGGGCGAGCAGCTGCCCAGACTCCCTAGGAAGGATGGTGACATTCTCCCTCAGGAGAGGCCTGCTACGCAGTCACACGTGTGGGCAAACCTGCCTTGGACGTTACGGAGAAGAAGAATGGGTTTGGAACCTGTGGAGTTTCAAGTGGGTTTTAAGCCACTTCATTTTGTGGGGCTGGGGATGTCTCCTCTGCTCCCCTCCAAGCCTTCTCCTGGGACAAGATGCTCCACAAGCAGACATTGTGCTCTGAGGAAGGACCGGAGGGACATAAAGACCACCAGAGCCTTGCTGAAGGGAGCTGCCCAGCCTCGTGGGTGAGGAGTCAGAGGAAGCACAGAAGGGCAGCATTGGCGCCTGCAGGGAGGGGCGCGGTGGAGCCGGGCAAGGTCACCAGGGACATCCTATGGGATGATTCCTCCATCCACCTGACCTGGGCACTGGCCACTCCGCACACACAAGGAAGTTTGCTTTGGTTCTGGGTGGTGCTGTCCTCTCCTAGAGTGAGTTCTTCCGTCGGTGCCCACCCTCCTGTCTCGCCAATGTCCACCACTTTGCGAGGACCTGGCACCTCCTATCTTTCCTGTGTTCACGTGGCACTGGCTCTGGCACCATGATGTATCAGCCTTGGTCGTGCCCCCCACCCCAAACCTGAAAACCTTCAACTACTTCAGGACCCACTGCTGCGCTTGGCATACAGCTGGCATCAATGCGCGGCAGAGTGATGGAGAATAAAGGAAAGAATGAGAGTGTGAGCGAGCGAACCCCACAAGTTTACGCGGCCCGCAAGCAGGGCGTGGCTGGGGACGCGGTCAGCTTGCTGGACGCACATGCTTGCCACCCAAATGTGATCACATGCAAACAGAAAAACAAACCAGAAGATGCAAATATCTAAAAAGATATTTTCAACAAATAAAATAAATGGCGCAGCTCCTCTTCCAACTTGTTAGTCTCTACACAACACCCAAGTCGGCACGGATACAGTAGAGTCGCCGACAGGCAACTCTAAGACCAAAAAGTATCCCCGGGCTGCTCTGGGGGTCAGGAAGGCTGCTCCGAAGGACGGGAGACCCACGGGGCCGGCCACGCCGCTGCATGGAGCAAAACCAACACTCCTTCCGCGGAGGGGAGAGAATCCTGTTTCGTGCCAAGGACAGACTTTTCCTGAGGCATTAATTACCATCAGCCCACACACTGTTTCATCGCTTCTCACAAATTGCCAAGAAGGGGTTGCCGTGTGAAGCCTCAGCGTCGGAGGACAGTTGGTACGCGGTTCGCAAAAAGTTATTTAGAATATTTTCTGGGGGCGGATGGTGGGAGGCAAAGGCGCGGAGAAATGTTACGTGTACCTATATCCCGTCCCATTTTTAGTTCCTTCTGTCCACTCAGTGACCAACTCCACCTTAGCAAACGCAGCCGGGCTCCAGCACTCGCTCAGCACGCCACGACGCCCGCCGGGTGTTCTCCAAGCTGTGAATCTTTCCATGGGAAGGTGCCTCGTCCAAGGGCTCCTTTGACACACGTGTATGCTTTCTTTTTTACTGAAATTTAAATTTTCAAAATGCTGAGGCAAAATACCCGAGTCCTCACATCTGTCATCCAAGCGTCGTGACGCGTCCGGCTCACCGTGCGGACCGGGCTCTCATGGGCACTCCACACCACCCCGCTCCAGAGCTCTGTCGGTCTCGCAGCCCTGAAACTCTTGGCCACGAAACGTCACCTCCCTGCTGTTCCTTTCCCCCAGCTTGGGTGCCTGGCATCTACTCTCTGTCTCCAGGGCTGTGATGGCTCTGGGGTCCCCATATGAGCAGGGTTGCCCCGCACTCATGCTTTGTGCCTTCTTCCCCAGAGCTAGTGTCCTCCAGGGCCCCCGTGTTGTAGCAGGTGTCAGGGCTTCCTCCCTCTTTCTGGCTGAACAAGGTTCCGCAGGATGGAGGGACCATATTTTGTTAGTCCGCTCTTCCATGGTGACACCTGAGGTGTTCCCAGTCTGTGGCTACTTGTGAATAGCACTGCCCGGAACGTGGGTGTGCGCGTGTCTTCAAGACCCTGCTTTCAACTCCGTCGGGTGTGCACTCGGCAGCCACATTGCTGGATCGCACGGTGACTCTATTTCTGATTTTTTGAAGAACTGGTATATTGTTGTCCATAGAAGCGGAACCATCTTGCATTCCCACTGAGTGTTTAGGGTTCGGCTGTTTCCACACCATCTCCAATAACTGTTACTTTTTTGAATAACGGTGCATGTGGTTTTAACTTGCATTTCCCTAATGACTAAGGAAGTTCAGCATCTTTTCATGGGCTTCTTGGCCATTTTTTAAAAATTTTATTTTATTTTATTTTTCTCAGTGTTCCAAAATTCATTGTTTACGCACCACATTTTTATGTCTTCCTTGGAGCAACGTCCACTCGGGTCCTCTGTCTGGTCTATAATCAGGTTGTTTGCTGTGTTGTTAAGGAATATGGAAGTTCCTTATATATTCTGGATACTAACCCCTTATCAGACACATGATTTCCCGCTATTTTCTCCTATACTGTGGGCTGCCCCTTCACCTGGCTCTGTCCTTTGGTGCACAAAACCTTCCCATCAGCGGTGGTCCCGTTTGCTGCCGCGTCCATCCCTTCCCGCAGCCTCCTGGGCTCCCCCCTCTGCCGCCTTCCCCGGCCTCGGTGAGCGGCTGGGTTCCCGCGGCTGCTGTACGCTCTGGGAACTCGGCCAGCGGATTCTGCCTGCCAGGGTAATCCTAGCTGAAGCACTTTCTGACACCCAGCAAGACGTTTTACGCCTGCAGCTCAGTCTCTGGGAAACAGGACGGACAACCCGCCGTCTACCTCACAGTGCTGCCATGGCACGTGCAAAGCCAGGGTAAATATCGCTCCCTGTAGAGGTCTTCGCACCCTGCTTTCAGGAGCATGTGGGCTGGGTCTTCGCGGCCGCTGAAGTGCCATGGACACGGTACGGATTTCCTAAACACTGGGTAAAGAGAGATTCCCATCCCTCACCCCAATTCACTTTCTGTACTGATGACGTGGGCTCCTCTTTCTTGTCTTGTCCGGCCCTGCTACATCTGTACCTAAGAGAGATGGTTTTCTCTGTAAGTGCACATGGAGTATAGTTAAGCTTATCCTAAGAAATAAAATTATATGTACTTTTTTCTAATCTCTCAAATGAGGTTCTTTTAAAAATTAGCACCAATAAACACCTGTCAGCTTTGTCTACGTTTCGATTTCAGCACGGATGTCTGGGGCTTTCCTCTCTCACACATAGAAGTGCTGAGGACAGCCATCCAGGGCAAGAGCCCTCTGGTGTGTTCTAGGCAGTCCCAGATGGGCCTCCAGCTATAGGATGAGCAGGATGATCTCTTGAGAAGTTTCCAAAGACTGCCACATCCACGGAGGGCCTCCTGGCCACTATGTTATCCCGCCGCCGACCTATCTGCAAGAGATTCTGGAATGCAATATTTACACTTACGAGGAGCAGGTGTCTCAGCTTAAAAACCCGTCACTCCGTAGGAAAGAAGAAGGCTTTTAGATGACAACTAGCAATCTCAAACATAGAGACTATCTCACGAGAAATGACACTTCAAAAAATATGCAGATCTCCAGTAGGCTGTGTCAGCGGACCCTCTCACAACCGTGGCTGATTCTACAAGGTGTGACAATCCTTTATGGGAAGTACCATACCCTACACTTAGTGGCTAAGTGTCTAAGTGTGCATCCTGGCTCCGACGGTCGTGACTCTGCGACCTTGAGCAATATCCTTGAACTCTCTGTGCCTGGCACGTTGCAGGCATCCACATCACATCGGCACAGCTGGCAGCTGGGATGTTATTTTCAGGATATGAGGTTCAGTCGACCATCCCTGTGTTCCAGCAGCCAGCCTTGCGGTTGCCCACGCACCCAGTGCTTCAGTCGGCCGGTTGTCTCAAGATTGCCACTTTTCCAGCCACAGCTTTTTCAAAGTGACTTTCCACCTGGAGATGTCTCTGCTCCGTGTGTGCCGCAGTCTCTTCGCACAGGCCGCCCTGGCAGGGTGTGCGTCACCCTCAAGACTGCGAGGTCCTCCTCAAGTTTCAGGAGATACATGGTCTTTCTCCTGGTAAATAGGTGAATTTGCTAACCATTTTGACTTCTGCTTTTTATAGGCTTTTTTTGATGTCTTAAATAAACTTTACTGAGTTGTATGTTATATGGAATATGATGCATCAACTTCAAATGTCTTTATAAATAAAATGTAACCACTTCCATAATCAAGATATAGGACATGTCCCAATGGGGTCCTTTAAATATCACCCCACAGGCTACCCCTTCAACCCAGGCTCCTGGCAAACATTGACCTGCTTTGTGTCTTATTAATTCATTTTGTCTGCCCCAGAACTTCATATAAAAGCATTTTTTTTTGCAATTTTCACCAATTTATATCTTATTTCTTCCGGCAGCATGGTATCTTTGGGATGTATGCATGTTTTTATGAATAAGTCGTATTCCACTATGTAGGTATACCCAGACCTGGTTAGCAGTTCATCTGCTGATGGATTTTTTTAGTTGTTTCTAGCTTAGGGCACAATGAATAAAACTGCTATAAACATATGTGTGTGAGTCGTTGTGTGGACATATGTCTGTTTCCTTTCAGTGAATATACAAGTGGAATTTGGGGTGATGTACAAGTGTGTGTTCAACTTTATAAGAAATCGACAAACTATTCTCCAGAGTGGTGTTACCACATTTAATCTGCCCAGAAATGCATGAGGGCACCACATGCTTCTCATATTCACTTACAGTTGTTAATTTTAAAATGTTACCCTTATTAGTGTACCTGTGGTCCTACTTCACTGGGCTTTAATTCGCCTTTTGATAATTATTAGTGATATTGAGCATTTTTTCTGTGCCTTTTTGTCAGTTTTACATATTACTCTGTCAAACATCTCCTTGAATATTTTGCCACATTTATAATATTAACATTTTAAATCAATTCCACTGAGATTTGATTTAGGTAGAATAGAATGAATTCACTTAAAGTGTATAATCCAATATAGAGAACATAATACTTTCTTTGTTGAAGCGTCGTCTAACCCTCCGTCCTATTTTCCATCCTTTCCAAGGAGTGTTCATCCTCTTACTGCGCCATATGAGTTAGTGAGGTTTTGGATATGACTCCAGGACTGACCCTCTTTCTTGAAGGAGTGCTCTTCAGATGGTTGCAAGCCCATGGTTAATTTACAGAGTCCTGAAAAAAAAAAAAAAAAAAGGTGTTGGTAAGTCTTTATGTTGTTTTCATCACTTTTAAGAGTAGTGCATTTCCAGAGGTCCTAGTTATTACAGAAGTGGCTTCCAGAAAGACTGCTTCCCACTGAATGACCTCGACATCATATTCTGTTTGTTTGACCTGTCAATCTACCCTGAAAGCAAATTGCACATTTTCTTGATTAAGGTAATGTCATCGTAAGTCTAAAATCATGTCGTATGATCATTAGGAAAACTAAAAATAACCAAAGAGCCAAAATAATTTCAGAGAAGAATAAAATCAGGGAGCCCCTAAACGAAGTTAGCAAAAAACAAATAAATAAATAAATGGGTTTAGCAAGGTCAGAGGATACAAGGTCAGTAGTTTATTTTAGACACCTTAAGCAGGTGCAGCAATGCCATCCATTCGTGGTTTGCTGATGTTGTTCCTCGGGAAGGGGTGCTGGGTTCTGCCAAATGCATTTTCCACGTATATCGAGGTCACTTATTTTTTACTCCTTTAATATGGTAAGTGACATCGGTTGATTTTTTAATGTAAAATCACTCTTGCATTCTGAGAATAATCACCACTTGATAATAATATATTATTCTTTTATATATTGCTTGATTTGAATTGCTAATATTTAGCTAAGGATTTTCACATCTATATTCATGAGGAATACCAGTCTGTAGCTTCCCTGTCCTGTAATTCTCTTTTCATAAATGAGCTGGGCAGGGTCCTCTCCTCTACATTCTGAGGGAGCTTATGTGATATTAGCATGACGTCTTTCTTAAACATTTGAAGAAATTCACCATGAAAACCTTCTGGGTCTGCAGTTTTAGGGTGTGTGTGTGTGTGTGTGTGTGTGTGTGTGTCTGTGTGTGTGTGTGTTGAGTGGGTTTAGGTATGAATTCAATTACACTACTAGATAAGGAGCTATATTTTGGTATCATTTGTATTACAGTACTCCTTTTCAAGGAAGTTTCCAACTTGCCTTTTTTGTTTGTTTGTTTGTTTATTGGAATAGAGTCACTTAGGCTAATCTTGCTATCCTATTGCTTTCCGTAGGGTCTATAGTGGTGTCACCCCTTCCAGTGTTTTTTTTTTTCCAGTATTTTTTCTATTTTTTAAAAAAATAAGTCTAGCTACAGACTCATTGATTTCATTGATTTTTAAAATATCACTTTGCATTTACTTCCTCTGTGTTTTGTTCATTTTTTTACCTCGTTTTCTTCTCTTAATATTTATTATTCCCTTTTTCCTACATTTTTGGGGATTTATGTTATTCCTTTTTCTGCTAGCTTCTTGAAGTACAAGTTTTGATGATTAATTTTAAAACTTTCTTCTTTTCTGATTGAGTAGTTTAAGCTCTTAATATATGTCAGCTTTATCTGTACACCACAGGCTTGGCTATATTGTCTTTTCTATTCTTATTACTCAATTTTTGCTCAATTTTCAAATATTTAGAGATTTTCGAGATAGTATTCTTCTTTCTTTGTAATTCAATTCCAGTTGGCTCAGAGAAGATAACCTATGTGATTTCAACCCTTCTAAATTATGTGGATTTGTTTCAGGGCAGTATATTTTCTATTTGGTGACATTTCATGTGTACTTGAGGAGAGTGTGTGTTACTGTTGTGGAACTACACACCCAGTGGGGACTACATTGGTACCCGGCTGATGGCATTGCTTGAGTCCTCTGTTCCCTTACTGATCCCAGGCCTACTTGCTCTGAGATAATGAAGAGGAACCAAGAAACCTCTAACTATAATTGTTGATTCTTATTTCTCTTTTGAATTCTGAGCTTCAGTCTTCAAGTATTTGAGGTTTTATCATTGGGAGCATACACATTTAGGACTCTATTTCTTCTTGATGAGTTGATCCATTTTTCATTACAAAAGATTTTTATTTTTATGTCGTAATGTTTCTCCTTTCTCAAACATGTTTTATCTAGCGACCATAGAGGTGCTCCAGCTCCTTTACCGGTAAGAATTACATGACATACTTCATCATCCTTCTGTTTTTCAGTATTTCTCTTTGTTTATATTTAAAACACATTTTCTGAAGATAGCATAGATTTGTGTTGCATTTTTATCCAGTGTAATAATCTGTGTTTTCATTGCAATTTAGACCATTTACGCTTAGTGCAATTACTGACATGGTTAGGCTTAAGAGCACAATTTCACCCTTTTCTATTTGTCCCATCCTTTCTTCTTCAACTCTTTTTTCCACTTTCCATTTTTTCTACTATTTTTTTGGATTAATTGGGAAATTTTAGTATTCATTTTCTCTTTCCCACTGGCTTATTAGTGAAATATTCTTGTTTGTCTTTTTAGTAGAGCCTCACAATACGTATATAAAAGAATAGTATATTATTATCAGGTGGTGATTATTCTCAGAATGCAAGAGTGATTTTACATTAAAAAATCAACCGATGTCACTTACCATATTAAAAGAGTGAAAAATAAGTGATCTCAAAATATGTGGAAAATGCATTTGACAGAACTCAACTTCCATCCCTGAGGAATAACATCAGCAAACCATGAATAGACAGCATTAAGGGTACTGCTCAAGGTATCTAAAATAAACCATCCTATAATATAATCATATAATATTAGTAGAGGCTGTAGAGTCTGAACATCATCACCAGCCTTCAGCTAATACACGACTTCACATTTAGTGTAAGAAACTTACAACCATCTACTTTGATTCTCCCTTTCCCCTCTCTATGTTAGCTGTACTCGTTTGACTCCAATACAGGCTATGAACTCCTCAATACATCCTTGTTTTTATTGTTGTTTTCCTGCATGTCTTGGATGAATGAACTGGTGTTAAACAAGACCACCTTCCTCTGTCTGGCCAGTCAGAACCCAAGCATCCTCCAGCTCTGTGTGAGCCATGGAATTGCTCATTTTACAGCCCTAGGTCAGAGGTCCATTCAGTTGTTCTAATTTTATAGAGTTCATATCATGCACGTGCAGCTCAATATTTAGCCAAGTATGTAATGGGGGGCCTCGGAAAACTAATGGGGCCCTTTGTCCACATAGATTCTTGCTGTCCAGTGAACTGCTCTGCAAATTCCAGACCCATCAGCCTGGCCACAACTCTGAGCTGTGTCCTCAACTCAGCAAAACTGCCGTACACTGTTGGTAGGGATGTCGTGCTTCCAGTTCTTGGCTCCTTGGGCCACAGTCTGGAAAATACCTCCAGGGAGAAAAGGGAGCAGACAATCAGAGGGCTCACCTGCGTTGTTAACCTTCTCTCAGGGAGTGCAGTCTGGAGTTGCCAGTTAATGAAAGACTCCAAAATCGTATTTATATATTTTGTCCAGTTTTCTAGTTAATGGACTGAAGATAAGTTCTTCTAAGCTAATCTGTCATAAGTGGTCATGAAATAAGAATCATATAATATTATCTTGTGTTTTTCCTTACCACATTCTAATTTGATTTAAATACTTTTTGTCTGAAATTATTATTATTTTCGATCATTATATATTTCATCTTTAAACGCTATGGTCCTCCAGTCTTTTCACTGTCTTTTACCAAATTTTACTTATATGTCCTTGTCTTTTATATGCTGCTCTGAGAACATTCGTTAGGCAATTTTATAAAAATTTCACCTACACTATCATTAGTTTTCTGTATCACTAAACGTTCCTGAGAAATATAATTTTTTTAGAGAGGGAAAGTGGAGGGGGAGGGACAGAGGGAGAGAAAACCTTGAGTGTGGAGCCCAATGCAGGGCTCTATCTCATGACCCTGAGATCATGACCTGCGCTGAAGTCAAGAGTCAGACACTCAGCTGAGTCCCCCAGGCACCCCTGACAAACATGACTTCTCACAGCCACATAATGGTCCATAGATGAGTGTCCCACAATCCTATGTTGAGTATTTAGGATTTCCCAATTTTGCTAACACACACAATATTGTATGACTGTCTTTGTGTAGGAATCTTTGTCTTTAGGTTACAGAAGGCCAAAGAGTGTGATGCTTCTAAAATTCCTGTGAGGCTGGTGGTGTGGGACTAAGTCAGTCCATGTCTTGTTGCCACAGAGTGTCTGTCATTTTTTAAATCCTTCAAGTCTGGCAGGCAACAACTAACCCTGTCTTGTAGGTTTAATTTCTATATATTGGATTCTTATAGAGGCGGAATCATTTTTAAAAACATGTTTATTAACTAGTGTCCATGTGTATGCTTTTGATTGCGAATCATTGGCTGATGGTCCCTGTTCGTTATTCTGTGGTACAAATGTCCTTTCGTTATGCAAACTCTGCCAAGAAAGTTACCGACCATTTTTTTTTTTCTGTCCTCATACTTCAAGGCCTGAATCAATTATCTTCACCTAAGAAAAGCATCTTATTACCTCTGTGGCATGTCTAATCCCACACCCCACTCTGCTCCCAGAGCTCATTGCATGTCTTGATTGTATGATTACATCCTTTTATGTGATTTTCTGGAGGACAGGAACTCGATCTCCTCTGCCCATGTACAGCAAGCCCTTACCTGGACGAGTGAGTGAGTGAGTGAGTGAGTGAGTGAATGAGTGTGTGCTCTGAGGATGCTGAGGCCCCCACTTCAGGGCTCACAGGTCTGAGGCAAGGGCGATAACAGGATATTCGGTTCTTAGTTCAAGGAGGAGCTAAGCAAAATGGCCTATATCCTTACGCGGCAAATTTGAAGCAGAAGGAGGAAACCAGCCTCTGGCAAGGACAGAGTCAGGAATAAGAAGAAAACAAATTCTTTGAGTAAAGAGTGTGGTTGGGAAGCTGACACCAGCTGCTTGGCAAGTTCAAGATTCCACCACCATCACCGAGCAAAGCCACAGTTGGTGAATTTAGAGGTTAGGTGTGGGGACATAGGTAGAGATGTTAGGTTCCCTCTCGCCCACCACCACAGCAGTTCTGTCCTTGTGGAGACAGAACCGGGTGTCCAAGGGCTGGCCAACCTTGTTCATGGGCTTGCTCAAAAACACTGGAGGGAATAGGGGTATCCATTCTCCAAGAGAATCCATGTGGCCCTAGTGGGGCCCCCTTCCCTGCCATGCTTGCGGAAGGAGCCCCCCGCTCCAGGCACGGAGCTGCATGCCCTCTTGTCAATGAAAATGTTCATTTGCTCTTTCTTCCCCTCCTTTCTTTAGATTATGGAAAAGCAAGATTAACGTGGTATTTTTTCTTGATTCTAAGAAGCACGCTTAAATGTCAACTGCCTGAAAGGAAAATGCGTTTCGGATGATATGGTGTACAGTATATTTCATATAATGGGAGGGTTCCCGTAAGGTCAATAGTATATGTAAATTTTATTCATTAAAATAAAGTCATTTTTTTTGTTTTCCTTTGCACTGAATAGTTAAAAGAATGCTGTCTTAAATTGCCAGCTTGTCTCATTTTCAAGAGTTATTGAGATCCTGAAATGACTGGGTGAAACCTTAAAAAAAATGTTTACAGAAATGAGTATTTCCTCAGTTTAAATAATGGGAAGTCAGTGCCTGTTTCAGATTTTTGTTTAATTTAATTCCACCAATTCTCCTCTCCTCTGGCTCATCACTGTCCGAATGCATCATCTCGTCTTTTTAGTATCGATCATTATATCCCCACGCTGTAAAAGCCTGTCAAACCATGAAGCTGCATTTATGGTGAGATCACACACTCCGTTTTGGAAAGAACAATCAGGCTTTGCCTTTATGAGATTCATGACGATGATTCACTCTTTCCCTGGATGTACCGTTTGCTCCCAGGAAGGTGACACCTTCATTTCTTAGAAAGGACCCCATGTACCCCTCTGGCTTTTCTTTCCCCATGAAGTTCCTGGTGTGAACATTCCAGCCACAACACAGGAAAAGAGGAGTTCCCTAAACACCACAAGGGACTCTGGGACAGAAGACTTGGCAGGTGGCTCCCTGTCCCTTTCTGCAATGAACAGTGCCTTCTGGGCTTGGTTCCAGGCAGGGGTCGATGGAGTTGGAAGCTCCAGTGTGCCCGAAGGCCGGTCTCTCTCATTCCTGCTCTTGAGCCTCGGTGAGAGCAGCTGGTGCGCCCGTGTTTGCAGACGTCAGGTCAGAGTGCAGGTGCATCGGTGATCCTCAGCTGCAGTGTCCACTGCGTAACAAGCGGCCCCCGCACTCAGCAGCCTGAAACACAAACGTCTGTCCGGCTCATGAATCACGGGTTTCTGGTGGTTCTTCAGTCTTGGCCAGACCCACACGTCTGGAGGCTGGATGTCTGTCTATGGGACTTTAATGGTTTTCTCCCACCTGTTGTACCCTCCAGTGTGCACTGGGAACGAGCAGACAGAGAAGCCCAACCCAGGAAGAACTCTTCAGGCTTCTGCTGCAACATGTTAGCTCACAGCCCCTCCCAGACCACGTCCCTGATGGAGTCTGGAGTCAGTGTGGGCAGACACCGCAAGGGAGAGACTGTGAGTCGTCACCATGTTACAAATCTATCCCAGCAGGATTCTCTTCCAGCCAGACATGGATTCGCCCTGTAGATGTCCTTCTCTCCGACAAGGTGAGCTTGGTCTGAAGCAGTTGGGCTTGGGGGAGGGAGTCCACCTGTGCGTCATGGTCTCCGGGACACCAAATGCTTCTGTGGCCCGGAGTAGCCACCCCTTAGCCTTGGTGGCCCAGTCGCATGGACCAAAGGGCCCATCCTTGGCATGTTTTGTCGCATGTCAGTTATCCCCTGAAGAGGCCATGGGCAGAGCGACCCTTGGGATGGGGTAGAGAGAGGCTAAGAAAACAGGACATGGCATGGGATGGGTGGTCCATGACCGAGGAAAGTGGTCTGAATGGGGAAGCCAACCCAGGTGCCTACAACTGTGGTTGGAGACTGACCTCTGCAGGGGGCCTTCCTCTTGGCTTCCTGGCCAACCCCTGTTCTGCCAGGAAAGCAAAGATGGAGCCAGCAGCTCTCTCTGAGAAGGACTTTTGTGACTGTCCTCGAACTTGGCCCCTAGTCCCCTACATTCACTGGCTTTCCCGAGGGACACGACCTCTGTCATTGGGAGAAAACGTTCCCTTTAGACTCAACTGTGGCTCACTCTTCCTCTGGCTCTTTTGATGCCAGTCATGCAGTTTTGAGTTATTCATGTGAGACCTTTGGTCTCCTCTACCCTCCTCCCAGATGGAAGCTCTAAGTCCCGCTTTTCAGGATCATTGACTTCAGGATCAAAGAAGTAGAAATTTTGCACACATACTCATGTGTCTACGTCTCTATACATATGAACATGTGTGTGTTTGGTGTGTAACATGTAAACTATCAGGGACACGTTCTGGCTTTCAAAATCAGTGTCCTCAAGGCACACGGAGGAACATTTGCCAGAGTTTTGGGTTGTGTCTTTGGTTTTCCTTTGTTATTGTTTAGCAACAAGTTGTGATCTAGAGATGTTCCCAGGGAAACAACCAGCTCGGGACAATGGCACTCGTGTCCTAAGATTGGCCTCCATGTGGACACCTGCTCCTTCCACACTCAGCTGGCCTGGGCCCTGGGGGCTCCTGAGGGAGCATCGCTAGGACACTCCACAGGGATTTGCACAAGGAGACAGAGGCCCTTGTGTACCTTGTGTTCAAGGGAACCTAGGGTGGATGGCAGGGGCATCAGGACCCAGGGCTGGGGTCAACTGCTCAGAGTCCCATGCCAGCAGCAGGCACAGCACTAAGCAAAATCAAGTAATACATGTTTGCTGAGCACGTCAACTTTTCCGTTTAGCGAAACTATGTATTGAACTATTGGTAAATGGATCACATAAAGGGGCCCCGCGGTGGGTGTGGGTTAGGTTCTTAGAGTGTGGCAAAGGGGAGACAGCTTTGAGGAGCTCGCTGAGAAATCAGGAAAGCACGGGGGAGTCGTGACCAGCGGGGATCCAAGGGGCAGGTGCTCAGCTGGCAGCTGGCCTGGTAGTTCCTGTGATCTTCCCGCAGCCCTTGCCCAGGAGCCCCCAGCAGGATTTCCCAGCAGCGGAAGCACAGCAGCCTTCAGGAGGTCAGCGCCTGCAGGGCTGGGAGCCCGTGCCGCAGGCCCGGCAGACCTCGCAGACCTCACCCCTCCATTTCCCCCCCGCTGCACTCCCTCCAGCAAACACCCTATAGCTCCAGGCAGATGGAAATCTAGGACAGTCGTTCTCAGAAACTCACTCCCAGCCTGGAGCATCTCCCGCGTCGCCTGGGAGCTTGTTAGAAATGCAGACTCCCAGGTCCCGCCAGGACCACTGAACCCCACACTCAGGCTACGTCCCTGGAGGGGACCTGATGCACCAAGGGTCTGAGACCCATTGTCCCCTGACTCCTGGTCCTCCCCGAGGGACCTAGAGCATGAAGTCCGCCTCGGACCCTGGATCCTGGGTCTGCTTTCCGGAGGACAGAGGGCATTTTATTGCTGGGCTGGTTTCCTGTGGTCTTGAGACCTGCTAAGGGAGATCCTTCCTCCCCGGGCCACGGGACCCGTCTACCCCGTTCAGAATCCGGGTCCTGCACTGTCAGGGATGGAGGCTGACCCGGGAACCTGGGCCATGGTGATCAACCGTGCTGTCGCTGCCCGTTCCAGGAGGGGACAGGGGCAGTGCTGCTGTTCCAGGCCTCGGGGCGCCTGCAGGAGACCAAACGAGCTGGCGAGTCCTTCCTCGGGCCAGCAAGGGCTCTCTGACCCCCAGGGTGTGAGGCCTCACCAAAAATTATTTTCTAATTCCACTGCAAGAAAGTCCTATAAATACAGGGAAGCTGTCCTTCGGTGCTCAGGGTGTGGTGGTAAAACGGTCTGGAGATAATTGTATACATTCACCGAGCCCCGAGAACATGCCAGGAATGACGTTATGGCTTCATATGTACCCACGGCCAGGAAATCCGCAGGGCTTGGAGCAGGCACGGCCACCGCGGGCTTCACAGGGGAAGGGATGAACCAAAGTGCTGAGCAGCCCGGCCTGGCTCGCGAGATTGGAAGAGGGACAGGGCAGGGTTTCAGCGGGGTGGCCGGACATCGGGCACACACAGTGCCCATGTGGCCAGTCTTCTGGGGCAGAGAGATGGTGGCCCTCCAGCGCACCGGCACAGGGCGCTCACCTGTGACTCCAGCACCCAGGGTGGCGTGGTGCTAGGTCGTGTTCCCCCACCCCCCGCTGTGTGCTGCTGTCCAGCCGGCTCCCCTGCAGGGTGGTCTTGGGAGCACCACGATGCTGACACGGTGGTCACAGGGAGCCTGCTCCGGCCTCCTCAGCGCAGAGTCCTTCCCGGAGGGACGCCAGCAAAGCCCCTCCAGGTCTCAGGTAAATGAAGCTTGGGTTTACTCAGTGTCGTGGGGACCCGCTTAGCACAGGCACGTGAACCGCCTGCCAGGGCCCTTGGGTGGCAGCCCCGTTCACCCGGGCCCTGTGCTTGCAAGAAAAGCGAGCGGTGGTTGGAAGCAGGGCCCCGGAGGGCTGGTCTGCCTGGCTGTGGCCTCCCCACCTGTTGCCCCTTCCTCAAGCAAACCTCTGGGAGGGGCCTGGGGTCGGGGGCCGAGCTGGGAGGATCTGCTGCCATCGACCCCATGCTCGGCCTTGCTTGGGCGCCGGCTGTGGCCCGGGACCTCCCCCCCACAGAGCTCTGCAGGCGACACTCAGCAAACTCCCAGACTCCCCTCGACGCCCCGAGCGGTGCACCTGCTCAGAAAACTCTTACAGCGATCTGTCCACGTGGCTTCTCAGGGGACGCTTGTGGGGAGGAGGGCACCCCAAGACCAACATCTGTCCTGGCCCCGCCCCGGCCTCCACAGCCTGGGCCCCACAGCCGCCCCGACGCCAGTCTCCGCGGTCCTCGCCAGCTCGCGGCAGCTCTCCCCGCCCCCACCCGGTTCCTGACCTTGGGGCCTCCTGTTCCTCTGAGGAGAGCACACATGGAGTCTGGGGTCTGTCCTGCACCCGGCCTCCTGCCTCTGCCCACCGGCCGCTCACGAGGCCCCACCCAGGCTTCCGGACGTGACTGTGCCTGAGCTCCCCAGGCTGCCTGACGGCGAGCACTCGGCTCCCTGCTTCCCCGTCCAGCGTCGCTCGCTCCAGCATTGCTCACTCCCACGGTGGAGGTGAGCAGTGTGAGCCTCCGGCCTGCGGCCACCGTCCCTGGCACACCTGTCCCCTCCGTGCCCGGCGGTCCGGGGCTGGAATCTGCAAATGCAGCCGCACCAGCGAGCCCCTTGTTGGACGGTCGTTTTGCAGCGGGGAATTAGTCTAAATTCCCGGGTGAGTTATGTGGGTCACCTCTGAGGGAAACCTCTGTGCTCAGTCTTCATTACCCAGGGATCGATGGCCCTCCCGAGGCTGCTGTTTGGTGCAACATTTATCCACGGACTCTGGGCGAGGGCGTCGAGCCCGTTTCTCTGCGGAGCCCTCTGCGTGTCCTCCAGCGAGGCCATCGGCTGAATTACGATGCATTTACATTCCTCACCATCGATGCAGACAATACACCCAGAGGTTAAGAGGTAGTGGGGAAACGTGTCGCCCGCCCCACAGTCCGCGGCCGGACACGCCGTGTGCCTGGTGCCAGCGTTTCTCTCTGCGCGCGAGATTTTTTATTGTCCATAAATCTTGCAGAGCCAAACTGCAGTTGTCCTTGCTGGAAGGAAATAATCTCCTGATAAAATCTCATAGGCTCTGAGGGCACTGCCTAGTCCCTGAAGAGGGAAAGTGAACTGTGCACAGGATGGGGAGCTCCTGAGGCTGCGGGTGTGGGGGCCACTTTCCTCCTGGGGTGACGCCCCTGAGCCCCATGCATCCCGCAGGAGCCCACGGGAGCATTGGTACCTGCAGTCCGGGAAGCCTGGGGGTCGCCCACCAGGCAGTGGGGAGGGGCTCAGTCCTTCTCCATGTCCCTGCAGAGAGGGGAGGGCAGAGCCACAGCCCTGGGTCAGCACGAGCCCCATGTTTCCGGCAAGGAGGTAGTTGTTCCGCAAGGCCAGCAGGAGCTCGGTGGACAACGAAGAGCAGCCCTCCGCTCCCGTGCTGACCAGGGGCCGCGACTGGCCCTGCATTGGAGGCCCTTCCTATTCAAAACCTGTGTCTCCTCCCAAAACCTGCTGAGCACAGCCCAGGATGGGACAGAGTCACTGACAGGCACACAGCGTGTTTGTAGGTGTGCATTTGTTGGGGTGGGGGGCACCCAGTGCTCGGAGCACAGGGGGGACGGTGTGATCCTGGTTATCCGCCCCCCACCACTACCAGCCTGTGCGCACCTGCTAGGGAGGAAAGCTTCTCCAGCATCAGGATTTCTTTCTGTTGTGACTTGGACCTACTTCGGTCCTGCTTCTCTGTGTCATTGAGACCCGTGGAGCCCTGTGGCTTTTGTATGGCATGTGGGGCAGGCAGGGAGCCGACCCTGTCATCGTAGCCCGGGACGGAGCTCCCAGCTCTACCTGGGATTCAAACCATGCCTGAGACCTGAGCCACTCCGCACTTCACTCTAATTTCTGGGTACTTAAAACAGTGCTGGGAAGAACAAAGCTCATCAGAGCCATGATGAATCTCGAACAGCAACAGCGAGTGCCTACGGTGCCCGGTCGTGCCAGGTGCGGCTGCTCTGGTGCCCCCACACACCTGGCAGGTGGCTGCTCCCTTTCCAACCCCTCGTTTACAGCGAGGAGCCCAGAGCACAGAAAGGTTAAGCACGTTGCAGGTCACACAGCTAAGAGGGGAGAGCAAGGATTTAAACTCAGGCTCAGCATCTGTGTGTCTACCTCCACGCTCCAGTCTCCAAACACATCACGAAAGCCACGTGAAGTCAACACCGCAGATCCGGGCTCAGCATGGCTCAGGACCCGTGCGGCAGAGAGGGACCCAAACCTCTGTGAGGCTCTGAGAGAGCACTCCACCAGGATCATCCAAAGTCATTCTTGCACGAGCTGCACACAGAGCGGCAAGTTTAATGCAGCCTCGTGGAGTCCTTCTCACTGAGCAGACGGGAAGCCCAGAGACAGGCAAGGCCGGTCCACTTCAATGTCACTTGCCTGGGCCCTCAGGGCGACCTCCTGAACACAGGTTGCTGCTTGGGACTTGCAATCCAGCTGGCACTGGCCCCACAGGCTCCCTGCGCTGGGAGCTGGAGAGCACGGTGCCGGCTCAGGGGAGTGGCGTGCGGGTGGCTGGGGGGCCTGGTGTGGGGCCTGGAGTGAATGGGTGCAAAACCCCATAAATCACTTGTGCCGCCATCCTTGGCTTTGCTCAACTCCTGAATATAAAAGGAAACCCCATCCCCCCGTGATGAATAGCCCAGAATCGGGTGATTCTTGCCCTTCTTCTTCCTTTCTGGCTAATTCGCCGGAAGTGGGTGCGTCAATGCGCTGCACACTTGGTCTTGAACTTCTGAAACTCGCGCTCGACGTGGGACACTTGACTTCAGTGTGCTTCCAGCAACTGTTCGCAGGAGAACTGCTTTTTTTTCTCTCTCTCTAAAAAAAGAAATTCTGCAAGTAAATTAGTAGTGGGAGCAGGCAATAAAAATTATTGTTTACTGTATTGTGAAATTTGAATTTTCAACTGCAAAAATAGCCTGGTAAAAAATTAAATGATTTAAGTCCCAGCTCCATAAAATCCCCCAGAGGCAACTTCTGGCCAGTGGGACTCCGTTGAGTTAGACAGAACAACTTTCAGAATCTATTTATTTATAATTTTGCTTTCAGAATTAATACTTTCACCTAAAATAATTCTCCCATGTGAGGAAGCAGCTCAGTTACGTGGTCCTTTCTGGAGCAGGTGACAGATGTCTTGGGCTCCCTCCGCCCCCAGTCCCTGATTAGACTCACTCTGGATGACTTCCAGGCGGATGGGAGTTGAAAGTGCCCCTGAGTGTTTGCTAAGAGAAAGGAAGAGAAAGCCAACTTGGGCTTACATGCTTTGTTGTGACTCTTGTATCAGTATCAGTTAGGGTGTTCTAGAGAAACACCACCAGGAGGAAGTGTGTGTGTGTGTGTGTGTGTGTGTGTATACATACCGTGCCTATACATACACCTGCACCTGCACATGCACCTGCCCCACCACCCGCACCTGCACTCACACCTGCACTTGTACCCACACCTGCACCTGCACCTGCACTCACACCTGCACCGGCACCTCCACCTGCACCTCCACCTGCACCTGCACCTGCACTCACACCTGCACCTGTACCACACCTGCACCCACACCTGCACTTATCCCTACACTCACACCTGCACCTGTACCCACACCTGCGCCTGCACCTGCACGTGCACCTGCCCCTCCACCCGCACCTGCCCTCACACCTGCACCTACACCTGCACCCACACCTGCACTTATCCCTACACTTACACCTGCACCCACTCCTGCACGTATATCCATCACCTGTCCGTCCTTCTCTGGATAGAGGGGTTTAAGGAATTAAAAGGCCGTAGAGCTGCCAGGGCAGGCTGGAGGCTCAGGCAGGAGCAGATGCTGCAGTCTTCAGGCAGCACTCCCTCTCTGGGAAACCTTAGTTTTTGCTCATAAGGCCTTCACCTGAGCGGATGAGGCCCACCCACATAATGGAGGGTGAGCAGCTGTGTGTAGTCACTAACCACAGCTACAGATGCCTCCACAGTGACCGCTGGACTGGGAACTGGCTGTGGGTTCCAGTGCACAGGGTGGTTGTGGTGTCTGATGATCTTCCTCACCGTGGACCACCTCCGCACCCTAGTAGTCCACCAACCTCACTCCCCGCAGCCACCCCTGCGGGGAGGGGCAGCAGGTGCACAGGTGCCAAACATGGGGAGGGGCAGAGGGTGGACTCGGTGGTGCCCTTTGAAGCCTCGTCCACGTGACCATCCCGCCACCGTTGACCCTGGCCCTGGGCAAGTCTGTCAGGGGGACCACGTCAGCCTCAGCCCTCGTCCACAGGACCTGCTGGTGGCCAGCTGACCCACCATCGACACCCGCAGCTCCATGAAGTTCATGGATGACTCAATGTCCCTTTCTGGTGTCACTGTCCAAATACGAGATTATTTCGATCTCTGCCCAGTGAGCCACTCGACAGTCACATCCCCGGAGCACCTCCCCGCAGCCGCCTCTCCCGTCCCACTGGACAACCCCCTTCCTGCCAGTCACGGGGCCTCGGTATCACCAAGAGCTGCTGCCCACACACGCTCACAACCCGCGTGCACCCATCCCCGAAGGCACCTCCTGTCGTTGCCACCCACTCCTGGGACCCCCGCGGCCCCAACCCTCCCGTCCTAGAGATGGACCAACGCTCCTGGGCCCTTCACGCCCGCCGCCCTCACCCTGCCCATCATGCCTGCCCCTCCTGGGCCTCCCTGGACGTCTCCCTTGCCGGCACCTTCCCTCCTTCGCCGTGTTTCTGGCCCGACCTCAGCCTGATTGAGCCCCGCCCATGACCAGTGTTGCTGCACCTGCTGGGCCTGGTGATGCCGCAGGGACGCCGAGCTGGGCAGAACCTTCTCCCCGTGGATCCTGGGCCAGCCTGTAAGGGGGCCAAGGGCCACCGTAACTGTCCCACGCTCACGGCCTCATTCTCCTGGTCCTTCAAGGCTCAGACCATAGCCTCTGTGCCTGCGTGGCTCCTCCGTGGCTCCTCCGTGGCCTCTTCCGTGGTCTCCTCTGTGGCCTCCTCAATGGCCTCGTGCCCATGCACACCTCATCCACGCACTGCAAGCGCCCCCAGACGCCTGTGGCGGTGGCATGTCCTGCTCTGCCGCCCAGCAGCTCCCGTCTCAGCGGGCAGGTTGGCCGGCTCTCACCCCTCACTCCCCCAAGCGCCGTCTCTCTGAGGCAGCAGCTCCCACTCACACCTGGGCTCTGCCCGCGCTGCACCAGGAGGGCCCGTGGCTCGTCCACCTCCGCACCTGCCTGCTCACCCCACGGTGCCGCCCACCTTGAGGGGTCACGACTCCATTCCTTTCCGTCCCGTGTCTGGGTCTACACCAGAGTGCACGCTGGACCGTCTGGAAGGACAGGGACGGTGCTCCTGGTGTCCCCCTTGTCGATGCCATGCTGTTGCTGTTGCACACAAGACTGCAGGTCCCCGTGCGGCTCTGTGACCTGGGCCCACCCTGCCAACGTGGGCTGGGCTCGTTCATGCTCCCCTCGGAGAGCAGCGATTAAACCCCTCGTGTGGTACTTCGAGCGCCTGGAACGGTGCCAGGCACGTGGTGCTGTCGGCCAGGCGCTTCTGCTTCCTCCCAGCCCCGCAGCGCGGACTCCGGAGTCCGGACCGGACGCTTGCCGTCCCGCCACGAGACGCTACAGGGGTCAAAGCGATCTCCAGCCCGCGAGACCCGCCCGGCTCCTCCCCCCATGCCGGCAGAAGGTCACGACACCAGTTCGGGGCTCAGAGTCACCGGCAGCCCACGAAGCTTCCACTTTATAATTGAGAACCCCTTCACCTAACATTTGGCTTATTTTTATGGTAGAGAGTATCTGAGGAGATTTTTCATTTCCTGAGTTTAGAAAGAAATCGGGGGTTATTTTCCATGCCACCTTATTAAACTCGCAGCCGAAGAGGCTTCAAAGCCACGCCAGATGCGGTGGCGCCCCACTTCCTGCGGCTTTGCCCTGCGTGAGCCCCGAGGCCCTTCCCCCTTCGCCAGGGGCAGGATAGTAGCCTTCCTCCCAGACTGGTCTATCTCTGTCCACCGCAGCTTACAGCTCGTGTCCGGAAAGGAGTCCTCCCTTGGAAGCATGTCGGAAGGACTCGAGGACAACAGTCGGTGTGGGACGCTCTCGGACAGCCCACAGCCCCGGTGGCTTGTTCCCACCCCCTCTCCAACGTGCTGCGAGCTGTGGGAACACCACATCCTGCGAGACAGACTCTACCTGCCATCCACCCTGGACTCAGGGTTCCCCGGCGCACCCGCCTCTGTGCGCCCAAGCCCGTGGCCCAGCCCCTTCGCTCCCTGGAGCAGTGGCCTCCCTCAAAACAACGGGCTCGGCACAGAACGTGGGCCCGAGGGTCTGATAGCCCTTCTACCCCTAAACTGCTCTCTCTTTCGCCCAGTGCCGTGGCTGTGGTCAGCGGGGATTCAATAGACGTCCAGAGAGGAGATGCCCTAGGGCCGAGGGTCCCAGGAGCACTACTCCGGCAAATCCCTAAGACCAGAACCCCGCCACACACACCACACCGGCGTCTCAGCAACCCAGCGCCATTAAAACGCAACAGTGAGAATGAGTTAAGATAACATAGATTTACGTGCCTTCAGTTGGGACGCTTTCTGGAAACAGGTGTGCTCAGCAGTCCTGCGGGGCTAACGTCTCCCACTGGTGAACACGCTGCTCTCTGGGTTTTCGTTTCTGTGCTCATAAAATTGGTAGTTTGCACCCTGACTTGTCACTGATTTTCATCCAAGCGGAAGGTCTGTGCGAGGGAGAAAGGCCCCCACCATGCACTACGTGGACCTCAGTTACCCCAGTGTGCCATCCTGGCTCCCAGCTTGAGGCTAGGACCAGAACAGATGACGGTCAAGCATCCACGATGCCAGGTGTCCCACGCCCACTCTTAGAGACGGAGCGGCTGCTTGCATCTCGGCCAGGGGACTCCCGGCATCACCAGGAACCGCACGTGGGGCTCGTCACGGCCACGAGGTGCAGCGTTCAATCCTGACACTTTGAGACCAACCAGATCCTTCCAGATTTGGGTTCCCAGATGCCTATTCCACGTTCAGAAGATGCAACATATTTTATTTTGTTGGCGATCTTGGGTAAACAGAGCTTTCCTCTTCACTACTGCCAGGCATTAGAAATCAGTCGACCATGGACATTGTCATTTTGCAAAGACGGCCTCTGACTTTCTCCTTCAGCTCTGCTCAGGCAGGCCTGCTGCTTGCAAATGAAGGTTTGGGTAAAGAAATATGAAGGCCCGTCCTGGCAAGAGATTCTGGCACAATTATGAGTTATTGCGCGGAGAGAGAAGGGCAGGAGATCAGAGATGCGCTCACATGAAGCAGTGTTTTGACAACAAAGAAACGAACAGGAGAGACAGCATTTTCTACGGGAGCTTTAAAAATCCATGACCGCAGATTTTCAGTGGGGAGATACGTCTGCTCAGCATAACTGCTTTCATCCCCACATTAACAAGAAATATTCTGCTGATCTTCTGGCTCTGGAGCTCACCCGTGCATGTGCCCCAGGTGCGAGGGACCTCTGTTGGCCCCGTAAGAGAGAGGGCGGTGGGCTCGGTCCACTCGTGCCCTCGTGCCTGGGGCAGAGCACAGGCTTCCCAGCCGGCCTGTCACCGGGTTTCTACGGCACGAAGCGGTGAGGTGCCGCGGGCGCCGCTGAGAGATGAGACCAGGCGTGCGCGGAGGAGCACGCCGTTCGCCGTCTGGATGCCCCTCGCGGCTTCCCTTCCTCGTCATCAATTATCTGTGGTTGCGGGAGAGGAGCAGGGAATGTGCAGATTAGGACAGAGCCGCTCACCCGCCCAGCCTCGCACACTCACGCCCACGTGGCCTCAGCCAGGCTGTGCACCCGCCCCCCGCGGCCAAGAGCACCTGCCCACACGCGGAGTCAAGCCTCCGGTAGACCCCGCCGGTGTCACTCGGGGGTTCCGCGTTAGAGACTCGCTTCCTTTCCCTGCTCCTGATCCCGGACTAATGACGCGGGGACTCGTGATAGAGACGCTCGGGCCAGTTCTCCATGGAACATCCCCAGCAAATAAAATGACAGGTGCCTCGCTTTGTTTCGGAAGGAAGGCTGTCTGCGTCACCTCGATTGTCACCCGCTCCGCTTCGCACTGTCTCTGAGTCCACTCTACTCGTGGCAGCGCGTGGCGGCCAGGGTGTCCGCCGTGCTCCCGGTGTCGCCTGAGCTCAGAGGACCCCCAGCCCCACCCCGCTGCTCGCCGCGTCCTGGCCGTCCTGCTGCTGGAAGCAACGGGCTGCGGGCCGACCGTGCCTCCTTTCATAGCTGAGAGAAGCGCTTGGCAAAATCCCCCAAAGCAGATACTGTCCCTTCCATTTGTCTGCGGTCGCGGTGTCAGCGCCCACTTAGCGCGTCGGCACAGCGTGGAGACCGGAGAGCCACTGCTTCCATGGAAAACTAGTTTGTGGTCACGCACGGCTCCCTTGAAGGTTTTGTGACAAGGTGTCGGGCTTCGCCGTCCAGGGCAGTGCGGTGCCTTGACGCCGCTGCTGGGGGGGCCTGGGACCCAGCGGGCCACTCCCACCAGGGAGTCCTGGAAGCCTGAAGGTGTGTGTGGGGAGGGGTCTTCTGTGCACGGGGGTCTATGAGTACGCATGTATAGGTGTGCACGTGGGTACCAATGTGTGTGTGCACCTGTGCACAGATGTGTCTGTGTGTGCAGTGTGTGTACAAGTGTGTGCGTGTATCTGTCATGGGGGGAGGGTTGCAGGGAGAGGCCTCCAAAGAAAGTCACTCTAAGCTCCTTGACGACAAGGGCTGCACCCGTTCGCCGTGGGTCCAGACACCGGCCCACAGCCAGCAACAGACTAAACGGGTGAGTAGATGGTTGGTGGGAGCAGAGCCAGGCCCCACCTGAAGACCCTCTGAGGCCGTCCACCGCTGTGTGACTCGTGCGGTGAGTGAGTCGCCACCCCGCACCTGGCCCGGCCGCCCTCCCAGCCCGTCCGATACCGTGGAGTGGGAACCCCCTCCCCGCCACCCAGGCACCCCGCTGGAGAAGCATTCGCCCAGTCTGAACTGTCTGCATTGCCAGGGCAGCAGACGGCTGTTCCTGAAAGTCAGGCTGGCCTGCACGCTGCCGAGGGCACGGCGGCAGGCAGGACTGCTGGTGAACAATGTGAGACATTAAAAGATTAAACCCAGAACAACTTCAGCAGAAGTGCCTGCTTAATTAAAATTAAATTCTAGCCGTGGTATAACATGTGTGTCCCATTTAAAACAGCCCAACATAAAACATCCCTAATTCACATAAGCAATAAATCAGCAAGTTGTTATTTGCATTATACAATTTTTCTTCTCTTTGCAAAGCTTTCATTCATTCATTTGTTGGACAAACATCCCTGAGCACACACTGAGGCCGTAACCATAAATAAGACAAGCACATGCCCATCCTTAAGGAGCTTGTGCTGGAGAGCGGGAGGCAGACGTGCAAGCGGGCGGCTGTGATCGAGCCTGACAAAGTGCCTAAGGAGGGCCGTGCTCGTGCGACAGCAGGAGCCACAAGGAGCAGGCAGGGGCTCAGCCGGGGGTGGGCACGGGGGCACGGACGCACGGTGGGGGCGGGCGCTCGCGTGCTCGGAAGAGGGAGATGCCTGGGCTCATGGCGGCCGTATTTGCCAGCGCAGGTGGGGTCCCACGTGGCCCACACCTCAGGACTTGGCAGGCAAAGCTGTATTTCTTGTTCATGCGAGGTCGGCTGCCGTTCTGGGAATGCACTAGGGCCGGCTCTCTTCGCACGGTGACTCAGGGACAGATAAAGGCCAGACCCAGAGGCTGCGTCATCTGAGCACCAAGCTTCCTCCGTCTGCTGGAGGGTCTTGCCTCAACGGCCAGAAACTTGGCCTGGTGGTGACATAACGATTCTGACCCAACTGGTCATGTGACCCCCTCACCCGGAGATGCCCCAGGAACGGGCTCCTTCTGCTTGTTGGGAGGGAGAGGAGGACGGGGCGTTGGGAAGAGCAGGGACGCCCCCCCCCATCGGGAGACGTGGGGGTACAAACCATCCCACAGAGCCTGCCCTCGTGAGAGCACGGGGTCATCAGAGATCCCTGCATGGGGCCACGTGGCTGTCCATGAGGTTGAAGGGGACTCGGAGGTTTCTGGGGGCTCTGGCCCTCCGTGCTGCCATGCCAAGGACCGCATCCCATTCCTGGCGCAGGACCAGCGCGGACAGGCCGCGGTGCCCAGTGAGGCCAGGCCGGCGCTGCATTCTGGAAGGAGGAGGGTGGGCCCCTTGCGAAAGGGAACTCTCACAGCATTTGAGGGGGAACGTGCTGGTGTCATACAGAAAATCTTCTGACTCTCCATCTCATTTGCATCCATTCAATCGTATCTGGGCAAGATGTGGTTCACAGACACTAGGTTCGACTTCAGAGGGGCTCCTGCGGGTCGGAGAGGGCACACTCGAAGGAGGGTCCGGCCGCCAAGTGGCTCTTACACGTTCAGGGAAGAGACTTCAGAGACCGTTGGTTTCTCACCATCTCACCTCGAATGCCCCTGCAGATTTGTTCCCCAGCACCGCCGGAGCTCTAGATCAAGACAGCCTGAAACCACGGGGCCTGCCTGGAGGCGGTGGCACACCGGGAGCCACACCCTGGATCTCAGCCACGGTGGTGGCCCAGTCCCTCCTCCGCAGGGGAGGAGGAGCTGTCCTGCCTCTACGGTCCTGGCATCTCAGTGGATGAAGTGGTTGTCCATCCGTGGCGAGGCATGGCGACAGCCTTGGGGACCTGGAGTGGATGATGATGGTGACATCACAGGACAGGACCCAAGATCCACAGGCCCCTTGACGTTCCCTGGCTGGGGTGCATCAGGTCGGGAACCCTCAAGCACTGCTGATTCCCAAATCATGAACCCCCTGCCGCAGTGATCTTGAGAGTTTTAGCCGCAATGTTTGCTCTCGGGTAATTGTTCGCTGAGTGAACCCACGAGGCCTCATCGGGGCTCTCCGAGGACGCATCCGTACGTGGCGTCATCGCCAGCACATGGACAGAGTCTGTGCTTTCCAATCCTGTGTGGAAGAGTCAGTCCCATACTCGCTCATTCAAAATACTCTTGAGTGCCAAGACTTGGGCTCCAGACGGGGAGACGTGACAGGACGCGGCGCACTCCGTGTCGCCGGCATCAGCTCCGTCGGACGGGTCCCGGCCTGAGTTTCGTCGCGAGCGTGACCACGGCGATGGCTTTTCTCCGTTCAGTTTGCCTCCCCTTCCGGCTCAGCGAGCCCTTCCTTGACCTTCTCCTCTCTTGGGGCCCGTGGCCCAGACCCTTCTCTGGCATGCCCCACATGGGACACCCCACATGGTCTCTCGCAGCCTGACCTCTACCCTTCGGTCTATCTCAGAGTCACCTGTTTTCGGCCATCTCTTCTCTCTTGAAATATCTTCCCTGAGTGACTTCAGCCACTTGCCACTGAGTCCCAGAAGAGCCTCGTGACCCCCAGCACCCAGAATCATGCCCAAAGCTCATTATCTCTTTCCCTGACCCCGACCATCTGCCCCCTTCTGAATTGTTGCTCGGAGGAGGATGGCCCAGCCTCTCAAGCCCACTGGGGGCATGTGGAGCCGTCTTGGGCACACGCCTGCCCCTCACTGACCCCGTGCCAGGCCTTGGTCCTCCCAAGGCTCTTCCGTCCCATCCGTCTGGCTGCTCTGAGTCTGCGTGAGGGGACCACCCCGTTCTCCGCAGTTTCCCTGCTTTGGCGCTTGTACCTTCCCTTTACGACGTATGCCATGTGCACACGACTCCTGCACTAGAGTGCTTTCCACCCAACAAACCTGACCTGTCCCATCACAGCTTGCAGCGTCTGACGCCGGTCTAGCCCCTGCACTGCACACGGCTGACCTCACCGCCCCGACTGCCCCGCCAGCGGGTCCTGCCCCGCCGCCTGCTCCGTACCCAGAAACCCGGCGTCTCTCTCCTGCAAGCCCAGGGCCTTCTCCGCTACCCGCTGGTCTGGCTTCTTCAAAATCTAGGTCAGATGCACCTTTCTGGTGATGTGTGCCGGAACACCGCAGACACAGGTGGCCAATCCTCCGTGATGTTTCTCGAAAAACAAGAACATTCCTCTGACGTGCTTTGTCCTTCCTTATGGGCAGCTGCCCTCCTGGAGCTGGGACGTTGTCGGGACAGGGCACGGTGTTTGAGGGACTGTGCTTGGTGCCCAGCTGAAGCTGGCCTGCCCCGGGGACCAAGGAGTATTGAGGGCACGGGGCATCAAGGGCATCCGGGAGGGAAAACAAGCCCAGGCTTCCATTTCCTGCCCGAACTTGCCACGTTCTGTGTTCATGTGCTGTTCATACCTCCTGCCCCGTAGCCACACGAATCATTGAAAGCCGTGTTGGTGCTTGTCCAGGTGTTGCATTATGAGCACATCTTCGGGTCTCGGCAGAGGGAGATGAGGCTTTGGTTCTAGTGCACAAGGAGACCCTGCTTGCTGCCACGGCTCTGCCTCGACCTCAGAGTGAAACCTGCACCTGTTTTCTTAGCCACTAAGAACCCTGGACTCCTCATCTGTTGCAAGGATGCACACGTCCTAGCACGGTGCTGGGACAAAGGAGTATTCAAAGCCGTGCACACCAGCACTGGCCTCTGCTGGGATTAGCGTTATTATTAATTTTTTTTAAAGATTTTATTTATTTACCTGACAGACAGATCACCAGTAGGCAGAGAGGCAGGCAGAGAAAGAGGGGAAGCAGGCTCCCTGCTGAGCAGAGAGCCCGATGCAGGGCTCGATCCCAGGACCCTGGGATCATGACCCGAGCTGAAGGCAGAGGCTTTAACCCACTGAGCCACTCAGGGGCCCCAGGTCAGCATTATTATTAACCCACTGGGCACCCATGAGGTTCCAGGGGCCGCGCCTTCTTCGGGGACAGGGAGGCAAACCAGACACCGGACTGCTCATGAACTTTCACTGCAGGGTCACGTTCGAACAGGCGGTGCTGTCCAATCCAACTTTCCTAGACCCCGAGTCTGGACCAGGACCTGCCTTCCAGTGCCCGGTGTGGCGGTAACTGATCTGTCCTCCTGGTCGATAAGGCAAGGTCGTCCCGCCGCTCAGGACCGCAGGCAGCCTGCGACCCAGCCCCAGGGCCCACGACCCCACCCGTCAGCTCCCTGGGCAGCTCCGGCCAGCTCCCCACCCCTGCCCCTTCCCCGGGGAGATGGGCCCCCATGGTGACTGCCACCAGCACCACCCAGCCGGCGGGCTTCCCGGGACCCCTCCTTCTGCGCTTTGCCGAAGTGGGAGGAGAAATATTTGCTTTACAAAGTTGGAATGAATTGTTAAGCTGTGCTACTTGGCAGCGCCACATTCTCAAGCTGTTCTCTGTTTTCTTGGCTGCTTTTCTGACATGGAAATTAAATGATCATGTCTGCCCCCGCGAGTGTTTTTCTTGTGGTTCACAAAGCGAGTGCTGTATGAGAGTGAGTTTTACACAGGAGTTTAAAAATGACTTAAACCTTCTACTCCCTCAATATCAGAAATGTAATGTTTCCGAAGTAAGCCGCCTCATTTCGCAAAGAGCCTTCCTTCTCCACCTGAGCAATTAGCTCGGTGTTGCCGTGGGTCCGTCAGAACAGGGCATGAGGGCCGTTGGGCAGGGTCCCGTGGGGCGGGTGCGTGGAAGGCGTGCGGCGTGACGAGCACCCTCACTTACGTTCAGGACGCGTGGTCTGCAACCCGTCCTGAGGCATGAAACGGGAGGGCTGCTTGGTGTGAGGCCACCGAGCTCCCGGCCTGTCTGAAAAGAGGAAATCGTCTGATTCAGCGAAGGAAGCAGGTCTTCTGCTTTGCTGGATGACTGTGATGTTTGAAAAGCAAAAACCAAAAGTCTTAATAAAAAGGGGGGCATGATACAGAAGCAGGCAGGTGGAGTGTGACATTTTGGGTTTAGCTTTTCTGGTGTCCAAATCCACTGCTCCGCTTGACGGCGTGCTCCCGGCCCTGCGCCCCAAGTCCTCCTCTGACAACCTTGCCGCGGGGGTCAGTTACACGCTGATGTGGGGTCCCAGGGACAAGCCAGGAGCTCCTTCTCATCTCTTCCCTAGTAGGATGAGCGATCGCTGTGAATGACGTCTGGGCAGGAGGAAGAACACGGGGTCCGAATGCACCTCCCGTCTCCTCCTCACCGCGCGCCTCTGTGGGACCGACCCGGCACGCGCACCCTCCGCTCCCGCCGAAGCTCTGCCCCGGCAAGAACGCTGGCGCTGGCCCGATCCCAGCACAGCACTCGGCTTCCAGGCTTGTGTGTGCCCTGCCCACCGAGAGGTCAACGCGTCTGTACTGAACGGCATTCAGCGTCGCTCATTTTGCATCAACGCACGCTTCTGTAGAAAAAGGTGAGTGGCTTCTGTTTTCTTCACGGGCTGTCTACTTTTGAATTATTTCTCTGACAGATAACTCATCGCTTCCTAAAGCACAGATGAAGTTTTAAGAGCACATTCTACATAATCACATAACACACGGCGGAGCCGGGGACGAGCTGAGCTAGCGTCGCTGCTGTCCGGACGCACGTGTCTCCAGGCTGCCGGGCAGACACCGCGGCTCACAGGGACGTCCCCCCGCTTCTGTCCACGGTGCCCCTGCACCACCGCCCAGCGCAGGCTCTTTAGACCGGCACCAGCGTGCACGGGCTCCGTCCTTCCAGCACACGAAGAGGAGCTGCTGATTGTGGGAGATGGTGTCGTGTCCATGCTCTCTGCTGAATGTCTCTCGTTTACTTTAAACGGATTGGTAAAACAGCCCATAAACACTTCGTGCACTAGTGAAAGACCCACGACGTGGGCTTTGCCGGCAGCAGCTGTGCCCTCTGACTCGGCCGTGCCGGAGCTCTCGGGACCAGTCATGCCATGTTCTGCACATACAGCGGCCCACGCCGTGCACGTGCCGCGTGTCCTGCAGGACGCCGGCGATTGTCCGTCAAGCCTCCATCAGGACGGAGGGGCATGTGCCCGAGTGTCCTGCCACACGGGAGAGTCCACCGTCCCCTCGTGATGCCCAGCCCCACCACAGCCCACTCAGGTATGTACGCTCTCGGTCCCACCTGTATTACACGAGCTCCAGTAAAAGATTTTGTCCGTTATTCTACTGGGACATCCGTGTTTTTCTGCAGTTTTGACACTCGCCATAAACTACCACGTAGGGTTCATCTGCTTTCTGCCAGTTCCAGTGGCTCCCGATTTCCTCCGAGAGGCCGTATTACCTACGGATGTCATGTTAACCGCTGGCCGGCCTCGGTAGTGGTACAACACGGCACTTTACATCGAGTTTATTAAAGAACAATTTACATACCTTAAGACACACTTATTTTAAGTGAGTGGTTGGATGAGTTTTGACAAATATATACATTTTCATCCTCTAAAATAGGCCCTAACGTCCCTCCTGGCCAGGCCTCCTGCCCCAGCGCTCGGGCAGCCGCTGACCCGTCTGTTCCTGAGGGTTGGCTGCAGGAGAACTGCCAACACGGAGGAGGAAATGTGCGGTGCCGTGCGGTTTGTGCCGAGCGCCGTGGCTCTAAGGCCCATCCCTATGGTTGTGTCAGTCCATATTTTACTCATTTTTATTGCGAATGCTTTTCAAAACCCGGTGTATGCATTCCCCCGTTGAAACATCATGATTGTGGGTGAAGCGGGTCCGGACAGCCCGGCACACGTCTTGACTCGACGTCGGGTTGTTCTTTCTGTCGGGTGAGAGCCGAGGAGGGGGACCGGGGCTCAGGTGGCAGGTACCGTCTGCCTCTGTGAGAAGCTGCCCGCCGGGGTCCAAGCCCATGTCCCCACCTCACTCTGTACCATCCCAGAACGAACTCTCCAGCCTCCGCGGAGACGGACAGCGCAGCTCTCCGGGCCGCTGCGCTTTGTGGACGTGGTTTCACCGTAGCGTCAAGCGTATTCCACGTTGGTCACAAAGTGCTTGTTGTAGCTTTACCTCACCTCCCTGAGGACTCGTGACGTGGACCCTCGAATGCACCGATCAGTTGCCGACTATCTTCTTTGTGAGAAGCGTCTGTGTTCTGCCTGCGTTTCATTAGGTTGCCGGGGACAGACGTTTGATCTCACCATCCCCAAACTTCCATGATGAGCCCGAAATCCCCAGGGATGGTGTTTGGAGGTGAAGCCTTTGGGAGGTGAGTAGGTGGTGAGGGGAGCCCCCAAAGGTCGGACTAGTGTCCTCGTAAGGGGACGAGGAACGCAGAGATCTCTGTCCGCCACACGAGTACAGGTGGAGGAGACGGCGGTCGGTGAGCCCGGCGGGGTGATGTCCCCGAGAGCCAGACCCCACGTGCCGCGATCTCTGTCTTGCAGCCCCACTGCCGTGAGACACAAGCGTTGTGTGAGCCCGTCCACGGTGTGCTCTGGAGCAGGGTAGGCTGGCCCAGGCACCGGGCAGCCCCCTTCGTGTTCTGCGCAGACTACTTCCCCCGGCCCGCAGCTCATTGTTTCATGTCTAATGATACTGGACAAGAACAGAAGACTTCATTGTGATGAAGTCCAACGTGCCAATTCTTTTCATTTATGATTGAGAGTGATTCAGAAATCTTTGCCTAATGCAAGGTTTTCTCCTACGTTTTCTTCCAGAAATATATTTCTAAGCCTTTACACTTTCTTCTATTTCTGTCTGAAGCTAAATTTTGTGAACGCAATGAGGTAAGAGTCAGCGACGTCTCTGCCCGTTCCCTCCTTGGCTTGACTTCATCCGAATTCTGGGCAAGCCTGGCGTAGCTTCTTCCGAGGGATGGTCCCTCCCAGGGTCTGGGGAGTCTGGTGGGCATTCCGTGGGGTCTCGGGTCTAGCTGCTGGGCGCGTGGACACCCCCGTGGGCTTGAGACGTGCCCCCGCACTCACAGGCCCACGGTGCCTTCCCGGGCCCTCCCGCTGGACGCCCCCTCCGCGAGGACTCTGCCCGGCCTTCCCGCTCGCCCTGCTTCAGAGACCTGCCTCTTGTGCTTCCTCACCGAAGTCTGCTTTGTTCCTTTCATCCACTTTCTCCTTCCGGCGTCGCAGCTGCAGGTGGTTCTGAATGGCCGGCACGCCTCCCGCTTCTCCAGAGCTCCGAGGTTTCACGTCCCCTCTCTCGGGGAGCCTGGGTTTGGGTCTGCTCGGCTCCCCCTGCGGTGCCCTCACAGGCTCGGCGGCTTCTGGGGACCTGCAGCCTGGGGCTTGCGGTCGGGCAGCAACTTCTCCGCCCCAGGCCCTCCACTGGGTTCACCGGGATGAGCTCCGTTCCCTGGCAGCAGTGCCCGTCCTTTCCCGAAGCCAGCATTTCATGGCTGCCTCCTCCGACATGGTGACTTGGTCACCACGGGTCCTTGTGGGCCAGCCTCAAGCGTGGCAGGGACACGGATTGGTTCCGTGGCCCACTTTCCCTCGTGGATTTGCACCCTCTGGCATGGCTTCTAGAGACATCGTCTACAGCACGTCCCAGCGTCTGATGGCGTCACCCCCGCCCCTGCTTCCAGAGAGGCTCCTCTCCCCCTTCGGAGCCCATCCGCGGTGTCCGATCGCCTCCTTCCGGACCTGCAGACACACCCACCTGAACTGGGTCTCCTGCGGCCCGGCCCGCGCCCTCCGGGCTTCCTCTGGGTCCCCGGGAGCGTTCTCCAGTGAGCCCCTCTGCCGGGTCAGCCTTTCTAGCCTTCTGCATAGGTTTCCAGCTCAGGCCCGTCCTGGGATCTTTCTGGAGGGAAACCCAGCCCTGCCCAGGCTCCTCGGCCTGGGCGCAATGCACGGTGCTCGGGTGCACAGTCTCCACAGGCTTCTCGGCACGGTGCACGGTGCCTCCGCTCCAGCCCACATCCAGGGGCCGGCCAGCACCCCCAGAGCAGAGCGGCTGCCCGAGCCAGCTCCCCAGCACGTGCCCCTCACCCCGCTGTCCTGCCCAGGTGGTGTCATCACTGGCTTTTCCATGTGCTGTCCGTGGCGACAACCGTGTCTCACCAGTCCCTCTGCCGAAACTCCTCGGTTTGCTTTATGGCGGGGGTGAGGCTCGGCCTCCGGGAAGCTCCTGTGTCCCCAGTGGTCGCGCAGCCTCCACCGCCCCCCGGTGCCCTTCCTCGTGTCACTCTCCACGCGTAGCTGTGTCATCCACGCTGAGGACGTGGGGTCTGCGTGGGCTGCGGGTCCGGCAGACGTTCTGCTTCTTTCTCCCACGTCCGGGTCCTGCTGGGGGTGTCTGCGCCGGCGACCCGTCGGATCATGGTTGCGCCGGTTTGTCCTGCACAACTTGTAGCTTTTACCACCATGAGACGAGAAGACGCATCCGGACGTTCTGAAGACCGAGCTCTCTCTTCCCGGCTTCCCAGCCATTCTGGAATCAGTAGTCGTGTTCCTCGGAAAAAGGGCCGTGAGACTGGTGGTAAGTGCGTCGTGCAGTGATTACTGGAGAGCAGGCAGCTTTACAACACTACGCCTCGAGGGCTCACTGTTAAAAATAAAAAAAAAAATTGTATTCCGAGATGCCACGCGGTAAGCTGAGCGCGCGCTCCGGTCCTGTGCTCGCCGGAACGGAGCGTTTCCGCCAGCACTGCTTAGGCAACGTGTGTGTCCTGCCCCTCCCTGAGTCGGGTCTCAGGCTGTGAGAAGCGGGCACCCTGTGGAGTCGCGGGGGAGGACACCGAGCCCCTCCTCCAACCCTCTCATTTTGGGACAAAGTGCGCTGCCAGCCTCTGCCGGGCCTCACAGCCCGGCCCCTCACGGGACAGCCTCGGGGCCCCGGTGCTACGTCTCCTCGGGCCCCCAGGCCCCGTGCGGCCACAGCAGCCCCCTCTCGCCCCGTCCCCTCCCTGGTGAGCACCGAGGCCAAGAGCCCCCATGGTCAGCCTCCGGTCTCAGGGAGACCCTCCCAGGAAGGAAGAAGGCTCTGACATGAGGTTTGGGGCCAGAGTCTGGGGGCCAAGCCTTGCTCTGCACCACCCACACCTCCATCCGGTGCCCCCTCCTCAGCCCCCAGCTCCAGGGTGGCCTCCGTGAGCCGGTCTGGTCTCAGCGGAGTCCCTTCCCTGAGTTCAGATCCACCTGTGCCAAGCGTCCCGGCCGTCTGCTGTGTGGACGAGGTCCAGGCCTCCGTCCCACGGGGAATCTTCCTGCTGCGCCTTCAGCCCCGTCGGGGGTGGGGGCGGGGCTGAGACTCACATGTGCCCCCATGATGACGCCTACGGGTCAGCCTTGAAGGCCTGGGGACCAGGCTTCCCCACGCAGCCCCTCCCCAGACCCCCCAGGGGCAGGTGTCCTGGGAGCCAGTGTCTGGGAAACGGCAGGGGGCTTGGGCTTTCGGGGTCCTGGCCTCAGACCATCCCCCTCTCACAAGGTTTAGAGCCCAAATCTCTAAAAAAATGAAAAGAAATACCACTTTTAAACTTCATTTTTCTTTGACCATCTTATTCGCCTGGAGCGAACGATGCTGAGATGTTTTCTCTTGTGTACGGAAATCTCTGGGCATCTCCCTGTCTGGAAGCACATCTCCCTGCGCTCAGGTCGCAAGGATGACCGCCCCACCCATCTCTGGAAAGGAGACCTTCTGACTCACAGACAATGAGCCTCGGTCTGGGGCCCCTGGTAGAATCTGGACGGGAGAAGAAATGTCTTTCACATCCGCTGACAAGCATCTCCCCAAAGCATAGTGAATGGAGAAATGTCTCATCACAATAAAATTTAAGAATACACTAAACCAGTTGCAAAATATGATTTTTGTAATTACTGGGATAGTCTTATTTTTATATTATTAAAGTTGGATATTTTAAATGAGATTTTCTGTTCCCTTAAGCAGCCCAAAATGCAGGGTTTTTTAAAAATAATTGAATTCCTCTACATTTTGATTAAACCCCTCATCAAGATTACCATATATGAATGGTGAAATGAAATTACTTTTAAAACTATAGTTAACTTCAAAATTCTTATCTATGACCTGACTTTAAATACAATTTATTTGTTTAAAAACTCAGTGGAGAGCTATTACCCTCACTATAATTGTCCAGAAAGACCCCACCCCAGCCTCATCACACACGAGCTATGGTTCCAACCCACTGGCCCTCCTGCCACAGGCCCTTTGCACATGATTTCTGCCTGCATTTCTGCTCCCCCAACAACCATCCTTTCTACCACTTCCCGGTCATCCAAGGGGGACTCATCGCAGGAGCAACTTGACAGAGATGACTTCCTGACCCCAGTCCCTGCTGTGTGGACGAGGTCCCTGGCCTAGACGCCTCCTGCCTCCTCCCCACAGCCCTGGGAGCCTTCCCTGCTCAGCACTTGTAACACCGAGACTCCACAGTCAGTTTATGATGACCGGAATTCTGTCTGTCTCCCCACTGGACCAGGGCTGTCTCCTCCCTCAGGGCTTGTCCCCATGCAGTGCCTGAAGCCAGGTCCGGTGGCCGTGCCATCGGAGGAGCTGCCCCAGCAGGCAGGAGCCATGTCGGGCATCCGTCCATAGTACGATTTCACTGACTCGGAAAGGCTGAACAGGAGCTTATGTTCAGGACCAGAGTCTGGAATGATGACATTTTGTCTGAGGGTCTTTTGGACCTTGGAAATCTAAACTGGAGTATTTTTTATCCGTGCTGCACACGGCAGGTCCCTGCTTCTTCAGGCTCTGGAAATAGGGACATGATATTCTAATTAAGACAATTTTTTCTGGTGACAGAAGTGCTCATGCTCTCGTTCAGTGGGGAGAGTTTCTGCGCCTCCAGAATGACTGTATCTGGATGGCTCCGGAAACTTCCCTCTGCCTACAGTGGGTCCCTTCCCGCTCGGGGCCACACCCCCGCTGTCCGCAGGAGCCCCACAGCCCCCACCTGCCTGGCCTCTGTGGGTACGGCTGCCCCCTTCCTCCCCCAGGTCAAGCCACCGCGAGCACACGGTCCCCGGTGGGAGTGGAAGGAGCAGCCCAGGGCCCGTGGAACCACAGGATGTGGAACCACGGGACGTGGAACCACAGGACATGCAGCTGGCTCCGCAGAGATGGGGGACGGCGCGCACCCAAGCTCACTCGCTGATCTTCAGGGCTGGTTGGTGGAGGATGCTTAATGGGCGGGGAGCCTGACGGACGGGGAGCCTGACGGACGGGGAGCCTGACGGACAAGGCATCCATTTCCCTCTGTGGTTCTGCCGGCCTCATTGGAGAGGGGCCCGGCAGCTGCTAAGGGATCTGTTCCCCGGGGGCGACCACATCACTCATGACTGGGATAGGCCGAAACGAAGTCCAGTTCAGCAGTCTGTGCTGTGTGCCCCGAAACCCCAACACCTGCCTTCACCTCCTGCGGGAGTCACGTGATCAGAGCTTTCCACGTCCTCCACCAGTGAGGGTGCCCCCGGATATGGTCATCACACAACCTCTCCCCCTGGCCCGACCTGCGCGTTGGAGTCCATGTGACCTATGGCTCTGGAAGAAAGCATGCGGTCCTTGGGGCCAGTCAAGTGACGCCCGAGTCTTCCCTCCCAGCACGCTGGCTGACAGAGACGTCCCAGCTGGAGTCGCCCGAGGGCTCTGATCTCCGGGGCACAGAAGTATGAATGTGGACACAAAGCTGTGGTGTGCCTACACCCCAGACCCAAACGTGATTATCCGATTTTCAGAAAAATCCGCAGCGTGACTGCTTAGCAGGGTTTTCCCGCTCACGGGACGGGTGCCCACGATGATGTCCTGACAAGAGATCCAGGCGTCCCTGGGCTCCAGCTCACCTCCTGGGACACAGGTGCTCCCACCAACACTCACTGTAACTTCCTGGGTGCCTCCTGAGACCAAGCAGTGCCTCCTGCACACCAGGCTTGCTGTCCCCTTCTCCAGGGTCCAGTGGACACAACTCCACACATTCTCCAGCTACAGGGTGGTCCGTGCTTCCTGCAGGGTCAACCCTTGGCCGCCTGGTCCTTAGGACAGGATCCCAGGGTCCCAAGACCCGCAGCCTATGGGACACATCTTACCACAGGGAAGGGCTAGGTCACTCTGCTAGTCTCTCAGCTCAAGCAGGTGTCTTCCTCTGTGCTGCCAGAGTCCAGGCTTGTGAAGCATGAAGGCTGGTCTGTTTTATTCCAAGGGCCTCTGGACGTGCCTGGGGTGACTCAGCTGAAATCCTAGAGGAGGACGTCCACATACATTTTTTCGAAGGTTCCACACAGGAAGCTGCGTCCTGTTCTATGTCCTTGTGGGGCTGATGCCCCTCCCCAGAGCTGGAGGCCCGGCGGGGAAGACCGTTTCTGGTCTCCGACACCAAGACTGCGGAGTGCACACCAGCTGTCCTGCACACAGTGCAACGTCAGGTAGGAACATTGGTGATTTTCCATGAGAAACAAATTATTTTGGTTTGTTGAGTTCAGAGTAGCTACTTGGAGGAGATCGACCATTACGGTTTATGGCTCTGACTCTCAGGTGAGCAAATGACACCCACGGGCGTCTCCGATGAACTCAGAACATTCCGTGAGCGCCTCGAATGTTTCCAAGTGCGCGTGCGTGTGTGCGCGTGCGTGGGTGTGCGTGTGTGTGCGTGCGTGGGTGTGCGCGCGC